>NC_092707.1:417089965-417321422 GCF_047496885.1 Scyliorhinus torazame
ATTGAGGGATTGAGTGTGTTACTGAGAGAGTGAGTGAGTTGCTGAGAGAGTGAGTGTGTTACTGAGAGAGTGAGTGTGTTACTGAGGGAGTGAGTGTGTTACTGAGAGAATGAGTGATTTCTTGAGAGAGTGAATGTGTTACTGAGAGAGTGAGTGCGTTGCTGAGAGAGTGAGTGTGTTACTGAGGGAGTGAGTGAGTTGCTGAGAGAGTGAGTATGTTACTGAGAGAGTGAGTGATTTCTTGAGAGAGTGAATGTGTTACTGAGAGAGTGAGTGTGTTACTGAGGGAGTGAGTGTGTTACTCAGAGAGTGAGTATGTTACCGATGGAGTGAGTGTGTTACAGAGGGAGTGATTGAGTTACTGAGGGAGTGAGTGTGTTACTGAGAGAGTGAGTGTGTTACTAATGGAGTGAGTATGTTACTGAGCGATTGAGTGTGTTACTGAGAGAGTGAGTGTGTTACTGAGGTGGTGACTGTGTTACTGAGAGAGTGAGTGTGTTCCTGAGGGTGTGAGTGAGTTACTGAGGGACTGAGTCTGTTATTGAGGGAGAGAATGTGTAAATGAGAGATTGAGTGTGTTCTTGAGGGTTATGATTGAGTTACTGAGGGACTGAGTCTGTTATTGAGGGAGAGAATGTGTAACTGAGAGATTGAGTGTGTTCCTGAGGGAGGGAGTCTGCTCCTGAGAGAGTGAGTGTGTTACTGAGAGTGTGAGTGTGTTGCTGAGGGAGTGAGTGTGTTACTGAGAGGGTGAGTGTGTTACTGAGAGAGTGTGTGTACCTGAGAGAGTGAGTGTGTTACTGAGAGAGTGAGTGTGTTACTGAGTGAGTGTGTGTTACTGAGGGAGTGAGTGTGTTACTGAGAGAGTGACTGTGTTGCTGAGGGAGTGTGTGTGTTACTGAGAGAGTGAGTGTGTTACTGAGAGAGTGAGTGTGTTACTGCGGGAGTGAGTGTGTTACTGAGAGTGTGAGTGTGTTACTGAGAGCGTCAGTGTGTTACTGAGAGAGTGAGTGTGTTACTGAGAGAGTGAGTGTGTTGCTGAGGGAGTGAGTGTGTTACTGAGAGAGTGAGTTTGTTACTGAGCCAATGAGTGTGTTACTGATGGAGTGAGTGTGTTACTGAGGCAGTGAGTGTATTACTGAGGGAGTGAGTGTGATACTGAGAGAGTGTGTGTTACTGAGAGAGTGTGTGTTACTGAGTGAGTGATTTTGTTACTGAGGGAGTGAGTGTGTTACTGAGGCAGTGAGTGTGTTACTGAGGGAGTGAGTGTGCTACTGAGGGAGTGAGTGTGTTACTGATAGAGTGTGTGTTACTGAGGGAGTGATTTTGTTACTGAGGGAGTGAGTGTGTGTGAGTATGTGTGTGTGTGGCAGTGTGAGTGTGGATGTGAGTATGAATGTGAATGTGAATGTGAGTGTGAGTGTGTGTGCAGATGTGAGTGTGAATGTGGATGTCAGTGTGAGTGTGGATGTCAGTGTGGGTGTGAGCGCGAGTGCGAGTGTGATTGTGTGTGCGGTTGTGAGTGTGAATGTGGGTGTGAGTGTGAGTGTGGGTGTGAGTGTGAGTGTGAGTGTGTGTGGGTGTGGGTGTGGGTGTGGGTGTGGGTGTGGGCCTGGGCGTTATTGTGTGAGCGGATGTGTGTGCGAGCGTGAGTGTGTGTGTGGATGTGAGTGTGGATGTGAGTGTGGGTGTGAGTGTGGGTGTGAATGTGGATGTGAGTGTGAGTGTGAGCGTGAGTGTGAGCGTGAGTGTGAGTGTGGATGTGAGTGTGAGCATGAGTGTGGCTCTGGGGCACAGCAGGAAAGGGTAAAGATAGACAGGGCCGTAGTGATAGGAGACACAACAGTTTGGGGGACGGATGGGAGATGTTGTGTCCGTAAACGGGAGTCCAGGATGGTGTGTTGCCTCCGGGGTGCCTGGGTCAAGGATATCTGGGAGCGGCTACATTCTTACTCGGGGGGAGGGGGAGCAGCCGGCAGGCATTGTGCCCGCACTGGGGGGGGAGGGGGAGCAGCCGGCAGGCATTGTGCCCACACTGGGGGCGAGGGGGAGCAGCCGGTAGGTATTGTGCCCGCACTGGGGGCGAGGGGGAGCAGCCGGCAGGCATTGTGCCCGCACTGGGGGCGAGGGGGAGCAGCCGGCAGGCATTGTGCCCGCACTGGGGGCGAGGGGGAGCAGCCGGCAGGCATTGTGCCCGCACTGGGGGCGAGGGGGAGCAGCCGGCAGGCATTGTGCCCGCACTGGGGGCGAGGGGGAGCAGCCGGCAGGCATTGTGCCCGCACTGGGGGCGAGGGGGAGCAGCCGGCAGGCACTGTGCCCGCACTGGGGGCGAGGGGGAGCAGCCGGCAGGCATTGTGCCCGCACTGGGGGCGAGGGGGAGCAGCCGGCAGGCACTGTGCCCGCACTGGGGGCGAGGGGGAGCAGCCGGCAGGCATTGTGCCCGCACTGGGGGCGAGGGGGAGCAGCCGGCAGGCATTGTGCCCGCACTGGGGGCGAGGGGGAGCAGCCGGCAGGCACTGTGCCCGCACTGGGGGCGGAGGGGGAGCAGCCGGCAGGCATTGTGCCCGCACTGGGGGCGAGGGGGAGCAGCCGGCAGGCATTGTGCCCGCACTGGGGGCGAGGGGGAGCAGCCGGCAGGCATTGTGCCCGCACTGGGGGCGAGGGGGAACAGCCGGCAGGCATTGTGCCCGCACTGGGGGGGGAGGGGGAGCAGCCAGCAGGCATTGTGCCCGCACTGGGGGGGAGGGGGAACAGCCCGCAGGCATTGTGCCCGCACTGGGGGGGGAGGGGGAGCAGCCAGCAGGCATTGTGCCCGCACTGGGGGCGGAGGGGGAGCAGCCGGCAGGCATTGTGCCCGTTGGCACAAATGGCAGGAATAGACGTCGGGATGAGTTCCTGAGGAGTGATTATAGAGAGCTCGGAAAAAGGTTAAGGTGCAGGACCTCGAGGGCGATGATCTCTGGATTCCTCCCAGTGCCACTGAGGGTTACAACAGGAGGCTATGGCAGATGAATACTTGGCTGAAGAATTGGTGCAGGAAGCACCCATTCCGATTCTTAGCTCTTTGGGATCTTTTCCGAGGCAGAGGTGACTGTTTAAGAGGGACGGGTTGCATCTGAACTGGAGGGGGAACAATATCCTGGGGGCAGATTTGGCAGTGCTACAAGGGAGGGTTTAAACTAGATTGGCAGGGATGGGTGGGGAGGGGGCGGGTATCCTCAGCAGCGGGGAAACAAATGAGGGGCTGAATGGAGGTGGCGTACTCAGCAACGGCAATGGCACGACCTCTGAGAACAGAAACTGTGAGATAGACAGAATGAGGAACTGCGAGGGAGGCAGAGGGGGTGGAGTCTGATACATACAGCCAGCATTTTAACTTCCTGGCTATTGCTCAGAGGCCTGCACACTGAAACACAGGCCTCAGCACTGAAACGCAGGCCTCAGCACCGAAATGCAGGCCTCAGCACTGAAACGCAGGCCTCAGCACTGAAACGCAGGCCTCAGCACTGGAATAAAGTCCTCAGCTCCGAAACGCAGACCTCAGCACTGAAACACAGGCCCCAGCACAGAAATACAGGCCTCAGCACTGAAACGCAGGCCTCAGCACAGAAACACAGGCCCCAGCACAGAACCACAGGCCCCAGCACAGAAACACAGGCCCCAGCACAGAACCACAGGCCCCAGCACAGAACCACAGGACGCATCACAGAAACACAGGCCCCAGCACAGAAACACAGGTCCCAGCACAGAAACACAGGCCCCAGCACAGAACCACAGGCCCCAGCACAGAACCACAGGCCCCAGCACAGAAACACAGGCCCCAGCACAGAAACACAGGCCCCAGCACAGAACCACAGGCCCCAGCACAGAACCACAGGCCCCAGCACAGAAACACAGGTCCCAGCACAGAAACACAGGCCCCAGCACAGAAACACAGGCCCCAGCACAGAACCACAGGCCCCAGCACAGAAACACAGGTCCCAGCACAGAAACACAGGCCCCAGCACAGAAACACAGGCCCCAGCACAGAACCACAGGCCCCAGCACAGAAACACATGTCCCAGCACAGAAACACAGGTCCCAGCACAGAAACACAGGCCCCAGCACAGAAACACAGGCCCCAGCACAGAAACACAGGACCCAGCACAGAAACACAGGCCCCAGCACAGAAACACAGGCCCCAGCACAGAAACACAGGCCCCAGCACAGAAACACAGGACCCAGCACAGAAACACAGGCCCCAGCACAGAAACACAGGTCCCAGCACAGAAACACAGGCCCCAGCACAGAAACACAGGCCCCAGCACAGAAACACAGGCCCCAGCACAGAACCACAGGCCCCAGCACAGAAACACAGGTCCCAGCACAGAAACACAGGCCCCAGCACAGAACCACAGGCCCCAGCACAGAAACACAGGTCCCAGCACAGAAACACAGGCCCCAGCACAGAAACACAGGCCTCAGCACAGAACCACAGGCCCCAGCACAGAACCACAGGCCCCAGCACAGAAACACAGGTCCCAGCACAGAAACGCAGGCCCCAGCACAGAAACACAGGTCCCAGCACAGAAACACAGGCCCCAGCACAGAACCACAGGCCCCAGCACAGAACCACAGGCCCCAGCACAGAACTGCAGACCCATCACTGAAGGTATGGGACAATCCTCAGCCTGCACGCGCTGTCAGTGGGATTTGGGGCACTGGCTAAAAACGTCACATGAATCAGGAAATGGAATTCTCGCTGGAGAGATCGAGTTTCATGGTTTTCCCTGTTTCTCTCCAACGCTATCATGAGGGCGTGAATCTCATTTTTATACATTTGCATTGTTTTCAATGTTAACAGTCCCCCACCAGCAGCACCCCGCCCCCCCCTCCCCTCTGCCACACGATCACCCCCCCCCCTCACTGAACATTCTAGCGAGGTTTATATCTGCCCCCCTGATATCTCACTCGGTTCTGCATTCCATCCCCTGCAGGAATCCCAATGGCTCTCGGTGCTGCCAAAGAAATTGAACGTTGTGAGGAGCTGATCAAAAATACGACTGAAGCCAAAGGGGTTTTGAAGACGGGTTGCGAACAAAAGGAGAAAGCTCTTGAATGTGGCAACGAGAAGATAAAGGAACTGAAATTAAAGCGAGTGGAGGGTGTAGCGAATCTGCGGGAGAAGGAAGTCGAGTTAGCGGCTTTGAAGGGAGAGGTGGACCTGTTGTTAGCTGTGGGGGAAAAGATATCTGACAACGCCAGTTACATCACCAAACTGGAGGGACTCCTGAAGATGTTGAACCGTCAGTGTTCAGTGGAAACGTTCTACGGCATCGTCGGGATGAAGAGCATTCTGGACAAAATCTTCACCTGCATCCAGGAGGAGGGCTTTGACGATTGGCTTCGTGATTTTAACATCAACAGAAAGCTCAGCGAGCTGGAGGAGAAAATCACAACATTTCACCGCATTTACAAACCATAGACAAATACAGAATATCCCCCCCCCAGTATTCCCCCCCAGTATTCCCTGTCCCCCCCAAGTACTCCCCGTCCCCCCAATATTCCACCCCCCCCAGTATTCCCCCCCCCCCAGTATTCCCTGTTCCCCCCCCCAAGTACTCCCCGTCCCCCCAGTATTCCACCCCCCCCAGTATTCCCCCCCCCCCAGTATTCTCTGTCCCCTCCCCCCAAGTACTCCCCGTCCCCCCAGTACTCCCCCCCCCTCAGTATTCCCCCCCCCAGTACTCCCTGTCCACCCCCCCCAACCCGGGTATTGCCTGTCCCCAACACCCCCCCACCCCGGGTATACCCTGTCCCCTCTCTCACCCCTGCCCGGGTATTCCCCCCCCAAACCCCCTCCCCCATGTACTCCCTGCCCCCTCCCTCCCTCCCCCCCCGGGGTATTCCCTGCCCCCCCCTCCCCCCACCCCCCCCCCCCCCCCGTGTATGCCCTGTCCCCTCCCCCTCCCCACCCGGGGTATACCCTGTCCCCTGCCCCACCCCCGCCCAGGTATTTCCCCCCCCAACCCACCTCCCCCCCCCGTGTACTCCCTGCCCCCTCCCCCCCTTTCCCCCTCCTCCGGGGTATACCCTGTCCCCTACCCCAACCCCGCCCGGGTATTCCCCCCCCCGTGTACGCCCTGTCCCCTCCCCCCTCCCCCTCTCCCCCCGGGGTATACCCTGTCCCCTACCCCAACCACGCCCGGGTATCCCCCCCCCCAACCCCCCCTCCCCCCCATGTACTCCCTGCCCCCCCCCCCGTGTACGCCCTGTCCCCTCCCCCTCCCCCGGGGTATACCCTGTCCCCTACCCCACCCCCACCCGGGTATTTCCTCACCCCCTCCCCCCCCGGGGTACTCCCTGTCCCCACCCTCCCCTCCACCCCCCCGGGTATGTCCATGTCCCATGTCCCATCCCAACTGGTGCATGAGGGCAATGTGACACATTGTCTTACCCCAGTGCGAGCGAGTATCGACTAAACAATCATACCCGAACCCGACTTTCTGTTTTAAACGCCCGCTAGAATTCGAGATCACAGAAGTGAGGATAATTGATCACACATCAGTGAATCTCCAAAATTACAAAGAACTCACTTTGCATCTGATAGTCCACCACCTCCCAAGCGCCTCACAAAATTAATAAACCACGGTAGCACGGTGGTCAGCACAGTTGCTTCACAGCTCAGGGTCCCAGGTTCGATTCCCGGCTTGGGTCACTGTCTGTGCGGAGTCTGCACGTTCTCCCCGTGTGTGCGTGGGTTTCCTCCGGGTGCTCCGGTTTCCTCCCACAGTCCAAAGATGTACAGGTTAGGTGGATTGGCCGTGATAAATTGCGCTTAGTGTCCAAAATTGCCCTTAGTGTTGGGCGGGGTTACTGGGTTATGGGGATAGGGTGGAGGTGTGGACTTGGGTGGGTGCTCTTTCCAAGAGCCGGTGCAGACTCGATGGGCCGAATGGCCTCCTTCTGCACTGTAAATTCTATGTTCTACGTTCCATGATCTTTACCCCAGAAACATTGTGGAACACAGAGACACAGAAGGAAGCAGAATAATAACATCCCCAAACTGCTGGCTCCCTGGCCTCAGCATTCAAATACTCTCTGGGGTCAGACTTGCTTCACATGTTAGTCCTCATTCCCCAGTTATGATATTATACAGCTTTGTCTTGTAGCTGAAGCTAAAAGCAAATGGCAAAACCTGGGTAAATGGTGAAGAAGGGGTTTGCTGGGGAACACAATTACCAAAATCCAGGAGAGGGCTTGATATCGGGTTATGTGTCTCTAATATTCGAGATACTAAAGCGGGGGAGATGTAGGATGGGACTCTCCTCGAACTGGACTTTTATTAAACGTAGAACCCCCAAATCCTCATGGACATACACATGGCAAACAAACAGGCCAAATCCCAACTGTGCTGGAAGGGGTTAATCTTCAAACGTGTCGGTACTGAAACCGGGACACTGGAACATCACCATCGCAAAGACACAAGGGTCACCCCCAGACAATCCAGTTGAAAAGACTGGGAGACCATCAGAGGAGATGGCCGCAGGCAACAGACTTTATACAAACAAACATCAACCACAGCGAAGGAGAAATGGACTTTATCACATCCAAACCAATGTCGGGGCAAGAGTCGTCACACCTGAATGGGGTCCATTGTTTTGGGCATGGGAACGCCATCGCGATGATTGGCTTTGACTGGACCAAGGCAAGAATCAGGCCAAAGAGATTAATAGGTGCTGAGCAAAGCCCGTCCAATTGGATGGCTCCAGGAAATATGCATTGATATTTTTGACAAAGCGCTGTGATTTTAAAAAGGCCAAGAGAGTAGAGTCTGGCACTGCAGCCACCAGGGAGAGTCAGGAAGGGTCACCCTGACCCATGGACCCACAGCTGACACCGGGAGGGCCAGCTGTGGGGGAGTTGTGAGCATCTGCCAGATCTGAGGGGTAGTGGAGCCGAGGTTTAAGGACAGTTCAAGGGTAGCAACTAAACCCTGAGGGAGTTTGGGTGGAGATTTCGGCAGATACATGGGGTTTTGCCTGTGGAGGCTTTGTCATTGTCTCGAGAGCCATGGACTCTCATTACACTTGTTTAAAGCTTTTGTATTAGACATTAAGAATGTCTTTAGTTAATAAAAATGTTTGTGGTTGAGCTTAAGAGCCTCTGTCTGTCCAGGCTTGTGCTGAATAAAATTCTCAAGTCAAACAGTAGAGTTCACACCTTTTACCAAGCCGACTGCTGTGTAATGTGATGGGAACAGTTTTCTACATCTGTGGGTCACACTCTGAGACAGAGACACACATGAAGCATTAACTGAAGTGTATGACAATCACAATTGAAAATATTAAATCAAATAATTCAAATGATTTTGTGTCTCCCTCTTTTACCCCACATTGTATTTTTACCAAGTTATTCAGTTTTTCAAAGGTTCGAGCCGAAAAGGTGATGGGGCTAAATGGGGTTAAAGGTGATGGGGATAAGTGGGGGTTAACGGTAATGGGCTAAACTGGGACCAGAGGTGTCAGTGACCACCACAGAAGGCATTAATGCCTCAGTCAGGATTTCCCACATCCCTCTGCCTGCAATGAGCCAGTGGGATGTGCAGAACACAGCGTGACAGGAATGACACACAACAACGGAATGTTTTTGGAGGAGATTACGAGGCCAGGTAATGAGTTTACGGACAAGGATGTTTGTGGAATCAGGACAATTACTCAGCAACAAAAGAAGAAATCCTAGTTCAGAGAATTCCTGCTTCCCACTGACTTTCAATGGTTTGTAATTGAAAATATGGAAAGATATGTCATTTGAAACATGGAAGTCTGATCTAAGAGTGCATGAGAGAATGTAGGGAAAAATCCCACGAAGGGTTAACAGCAGCTGCAGGAGAGGACTGTGAAATGCAGATAGCCTTTGTCAAGCAGGCTTAGCAAACACAGCAGGCAGGTCTTTCAAGTCACAATCGAGTGAATTTTAGTATACAGCTAAAAGCAATGTTTCGCACCTTCTTGAAGTTAGCTATAAGCAGCTGGAAAAGAATGGATGAGGTTCTCAGTTGAATTAGGTGACAAATGTATAGGTGTGAAGTTCTGCTGACATCAGATAAATTAAAGAAAGCTGGAGACAACCTGTCTACGAGAACACAAATTAGACCCAAATCAAAGTCAAAATTATGAGCTGGGGACACAATTTGACAATAATAAAACTATAGAAATGACAGCAATCAAAAGTCACACCACTTTGAAATCAAAGCATTTTTGAACATCACAAAGGAAACAATGTAATCAGAGATCTATGAGCTGAGGTCATGCTCAAAATGAATACTTAGTCGTGTCAGAAAAAATTAGATTAAAGGTACCTTTTACAATCCAAGTGAAATAAAAGTTACTTTACAATAAAGTCATAAAAACTTAATAACAGTTAGAAAGATATATAAACCCTAAGAAAGGGGGCAGCCAGCAGAGTTATCTCGGTCCTGGGAAAGATAGAGCATAGCAACCAAGCAGAACAGTGAATCCATCTGAGGAAGACCAAAAGCTAAAGAAGATTGATTGTCAAGGTGGACTTGAAGGTCCCTTCAACCAACCAGGAGAATCCAGAAGCAAGATCTTTTTACTTTTCTGTAAAGACAGTGAATGCATCTTTTAAAAGAAAAAATATAATAATAAAATAACTTAAAAGTTTTAACTTGTAACAGTGGTTATTACAAAGTCTACTTTACTTACTTAACAACGCGGGACCCAGGAACGATGCTACTAAGTGGTAAGTAGATAAAATTCTTCTGTGAAGGTATGGGTTATACTGGGGGATAACTTGAAAATATAGTTTGACCTGAATAGCACCCACTGAAGCTTGCATCGGAGTCGGGGAGTGAGAATCCCTGTTCACCATTTAGAATGTCGACCCTTTTTGGTATAGGGGGAATTCTAAGAATAGTGGTGAGTTTTTTACTTCATGGCACCCAGCGTGGAGGCCTCGAATATTAGAAGTTTCTAGGTAAAGCGAGGCTAAAATAATAGAAGTTTCCAGTTAAGCAGAATGGGGGCTAGAATATTCGATGTTTCTGGTCTATGTGTGAGTCAGACTTTACCTGCCGAGTTTAGTCTGGAAGGCCATGTGTGATTGACTTTGTAAGGATATTCTGTGGATCGAGGGGACATAAAACTCAGGTTGGGTGTGAAATCAGCAGACTAGAAGATGCTGACCCTGAGAAAAAGTCTGCAAGACATCTTGGTGACAGCACTAAAAATCGTGCATCCATTACTGGTAAAAGGAGGCCAAAAAATAAATCATCCCTACAGTAAGGCAGATTGTGAGGGAACATCCTAGAGAAATAGAGGACGTCTAGAATCTTTAGAGACCAATAACCAATCGACCCTTAACTAAAACAGGAAGGTCGTGCCTTAGTACCCTTGGAGAGGGCCCAGAAAGGGTACTTATCCTTAATTTCAGAGTCGACCTGAAAAGGACAACCAGGAACAGAAAGTTAGAAATCCGAAAAATGGCAATTAGGGTAATTCTCTTGCCCTGGAAAACAGTCAAGAGAGTTGAAGCAATGAAACGAGTGGAAAAGATTAACAGAGACAAAATACTCCTGGATAAGAGAGACATTTCAGAACGGAGGGGTCTCAATTTTTTTTAGGAGTACCTAAAACCCTACAGAGTAGAGATCCAAGATCTGAGTGGATGGATGAGAGTGTGTATGTTTAATAAGGATTTGTGAATTTCCTTTGGTGTTTGTATTTTTTTAAATGTTGCATTTTGCAAAACTGAGTTTCACATCAATTGGAAGTTATAAACGGCAGGTGGAAATGTGATAAGTATTATGAGGTAGTAAATCAGTATGTTCAGAACTAAATTGGTCTCAGAATAAACAGATAAAGAAGTTTCTACTCGGCAGCAGCCAGAGCTGTGTGCAGGCAATTACTTTGAAACTGAGCTATGAAATTGACACTGCTTAGCTCCGCAGGGTCCTAGTGCCCGACGATCACAAAAAGTCACCAGCAAAAAAAAAATGATGTTTGGAATGTTAAATACAATTGAAGAAGGAGCTTTGGAGAACAAAGATATTGGACCAGAAGTTAGATTAAGAGAATTACTTTCAGTATCAGGAAATGAGCATCTGATGGCAGGGAAAGATTTAATAAAAATAGATGCAGGAAAAATTAAGATATTAAACCAATTGATAACACAGAGAAAGTTTGGGTGAAGTTACCAACTAAAACTGCAGGGAAAATAATCAGTGAAGCTGTAAAATGTAAAGACAAGATTGTTCAGAATCTGGGTAAACATACAGTTGAATTAGAGAAGCATGGTGGCTGGAGCAAAATAAATTGTATCACAATTAAAACACATGACCCAATTGGTGGGAAGACAGTGAATTAAAACCCGTTAGCAGCATTGATTGGACAGATGATGAAGTTAAAATGTCATGTTCGGAACTTCCCTTCATAGCAACCCGGCCGTAATCAAAATAAAGTAATTAAAGTAAATGCAGTAGCAATATCAGGAATGTATCAGGGTAAGGTTTCAATGATTGGATCACTGAGTGAGCAAAAGAGGAGGAGTTTGAGATTCTTCGAATCTCACTCAGGGGTGCAATGACAGAAGGATGAGGCTTTAATTGTATGATGTACATCAATGATAAGGAAAATAAACCAGTTCAAAAAAGAAAAAGGAAAGAAATGGTGGCAAAAGAAATCCGGAAGTCCTGGAGAGGGCACTTCTGGGGTTTCCAAAACGAAGATAGAAAGTACAAATTAAAGAATAGGGCCCTCTCCACCCTTGACCTGTTCATTTGAATTTTCAGTTGGGGAAAAAAAAGGAAATAAATAACAGACAGACCAGTTCACAAGAAGGAAGAGAACTGCACTCCAGAGAAGAATGTTTTAGACAGGATTGGGGGGAAACTAATGATACAATTGGTTACATATTTGAGGGAATTAAATGACAAGAGCCCGGAAGAAAACTTTAAGGGTTAGAAACAACTCAAAATATCAAATTATTACTGAGCAATGAAACTTCCGGTCAGACATCTCTAATTGGACATCAGCTGATGGATGATCTGCGGTCTCCAAGGGATATTGTGGCGGTATCCACCTATATTAAAAGCTGATCAGAGCTGATGCAATATTAAATCATGTATTTAACCCGATATTAAAAACTGATGACAGATGATTCCATTATCAATGTAAACCATTACTTATCGCAATAATGTTTTTTAATATGTATTATTTTTGGAAGAGTCCAGATGCAGTGAACTCATTAAGTCTTGTGGCCTTGTCTGGAAATAGGGTTTGCCAACTAAGGGAGGATATCATTTATAGAATGGTCTTGCTACTATGGGGGCTACTGCTTGGCAAGAGACCCTGCCAAGAAAGCAGGCTGGTGTTTATCTGGAGATAGCTACCGGAGGTATCAACCTCGTATCTTAAGAAACAGGTGCCCTGTTAGGCCTCCCTGAAATTAAGGCCTTGCCAACCAAGAGAGAGACTGTTCTTTGTCTCGAAATAACTGTGGGGAGTTAACTTGTTTTTCAGAAGCAGAGGCTAAGCTAAACTCCCCTCAAACTCCCCGGCTCTCCCCGAGTGTCAAAACAATATAAATATTCAAGCAAAAGGTGCGAAAGTGAGAGTTTCGCTTGGAGAGCTGTTTTGGGGATTACTGGGTGTTTATTGGAGTAAACTGACATATCTCGACTCGTTGAGTTCTGCTTTTGATTGAGTATGGAACTCCGAGACAACCAGTCGATGTGAATATGGGATGTTAAGGTTTAAGCAAATATGTAGTTAAAGAAGCTCAGAGGCTAACTCATCGTGTATCCTGTATCTGTCAAACTGTATCATTTCTCAAAACACTTGTGTGACCCTTTTTTCTTTAAAGAAATTGCGCATATATTTTATCGTACAGATCCGTGTCTATTTTAATAAATAAGAGTGACATTTAACTAAGACTCATCATATTCTCACCCTTTGAGGCTATCTGGAGGGTCACTTGCCCATGCCCAGCTCTCAAGAAGTAGAACTATTTAGTCACGTTAAGGATAAGATAGCCATCTACGGCACAGTCTCTCCTGTACATGAAGGTAGTGACCGCAAGGCACATTGTGTATACTATAATTAGATATGCCATATAGTGAGTCTTACTTTAGATATTCACAAGACCTTGTCTCGTAGCTTACAACCTTGACTAATCAGGCAGATCTTAGATAAATACTCCTCAACTGTCACAGTATGTACTACACGGTGGAGTTATTAAGGGTCTCGGCAGACAGCAGCGACTGACGAGGAACCCCAACATGATAAATGGCAATAGTTTAAGAATTTTTGTAGCTTGATACCATGGTGGGAAAGCTGTAACCAATGCAGCAAACAATATTGCATTGGAGAGCTGTAATAGTTATTAAGGAAGAAATGTCATGTATATTGTTCGAGACTGTTATATGTGTATGAGAAAGGGACTTAACATGGCTTGGCATAGAGATGTCCAATTGATAAGGAAAGAATGCTGGAATTTTGTAGTTTATTTTAGTAAGAGGGAGGTTTAAAGTGCACTAAATTAAAATAGGTGGCAGACAGTTGAGTAATAAAACAATTAGGATAGGATTGGGTGATGTTGGACCATAACTCATGACAAGGAGAAGAGTGAGGTCGACAGATACAATTGATAAGTTTCTAGCCAAAAGCAGCAGAACAGAATCTGACAGAGTTAAATAGAGATTGAGAAAGAAGGCAAACCACAGCATAAGATGATAAGTAGGGGCTGTTTAACACAGGGCTAAATCGCTGGCTTTGAAAGCAGACCAAGGCAGGCCAGCAGCACGGTTCAATTCCTGTAACAGCCTCCCCGAACAGGCACCGGGATGTGGTGACTAGGGGCTTTTCACAGTAACTTCATTTGAAGCCTACTTGTGACAATAAGTGATTTTCATTTCATTTTTCATGAACCAGCACGAGGATTTCAGTATGTATGATAATGGGGGTATGTGTGCCATTCAAGAACTTGATCAGCATTTCTAAACTGTGTGAATGTTTTAATAGAGGGGGAATAGTGGTAGTTTAGTGTGTTTTCTTGATTTAACTGCATAGAACATCACAAATAATATTGATGCTGTTAACATGCCATATTTTGTATGTAATAACTATTGGTCCCAAAGCCATGAAGGGATGTGTCGATATTGTACTTTATCTTTTAGTGTTGAAATTGTGATAACTGCTGAAAATATGTAAAGTTGTAACACACAAACTTGTGCGGTTAGGTAATGAACAATGTTTTAAGATAAGACTTAATTTTTTACTGTGCATTTAACAATAGGGATAATTTATTTGGAAAAAGAAAAAGGGATAGTTCGATGTGGTTTTGCGAATACTGTTGGCTTATTATGTTGCAAGTGTTGGAATGGAAAATATACACTTTCATGTTGTAAGGGAAATGATAACGTATGAAAGGGATTTGAAGGAAATTTGTCAGAAAGATATTCTTTCATGTACACCAGGGGCTGGCAGACATACATGGTTCAGGACAATGTTAGGCATTAATATGAGGAAGTCAGGGATAGAAGCAGGATCGATTGAACCTTTTAAATTAATGAAGCAAGGGAATCAGTGGGTGGTACATGATATCATAATTTACCATTCCAATGAGAAACGGAAAGCAATTTGGATGACGGGAAAAATGGGACACTAGGCAGCCAGTGATGGACAAAATACCTTTTTGGTTACTGATGGACTGAGTTGTGTGCTGGTTCGAAGGGACATGAGGAAGTTTCTATGGTGCTGCTACCCCAAGGAAGTAAAATGCTTTGGATATAGTGGAACACACGAATATAGCCATTGGGATACCTTCATGAGCAGCTACAGCTATGGTTCACGGTGATTGGATTTGAGGAAAGAACGTAAAAAGAGTCTATCGACATGATATAAATACATTTATAAATTGGTTTTGGTGCCCAATTTAAAATCATGTACACACAAATGACAAAGATAGGGGATATATGTTAGTCAGTACAATTAGATGGAGGGATAATTGACCAAAAAATATATTATGTTTCAAATGTAAAGATGCGGTGTAATTGAAAATATGGAAAGATATGGCATTTGAAACATGGAAGTCTGATCTAAGAGTGCATGAGAGAATGTAGGGAAAAATCCCATGAAGGGGTAACAGCAGCTGCAGGAGAGGACTGTGAAATGCAAATAGCCTTTGTCAAACAGGCTTCGCAAACACAACAGGCAGGTCTTTCAAGTCACAATCAAGTGAATTTTAGTATATAGCTAAAAGCAATGTTTCGTACCTTCTTGAAATGAAAATGAAAATGAAAATCGCTTATTGTCACGAGTAGGCTTCAACGAAGCTACTGTGAAAAGCCCCTAGTCGCCACATTCCGGCGCCTATTCGGGGAGGCTGGTATGGGAATTGAACTGTGCTGCTGGCCTGCCTTGGTCTGCTTTAAAAGCCAGCTATTTAGCCCAGTGAGCTAAACCAGCCCCTTAGCTATCTAAGTAAGCAGCTGGAAAAGAATGGATGAGGTTTTCAGTTGAATTAGGTGACAAATGTATAGGTGTGAAGTTCTGCTGACATCAGGTAAATTAAAGAAAGCTGTAGACAACCTCTCTACGAAACACAAATTAGACCCAAATCAACGTCAAAATTATGAGCTGGGGACACAATTTGATAATAATAAAACTATAGAAATGACAGGAATCAAAAGTCACACCACTTTGAAATCAAAGCATTTTTGAACATCACAAAGGATACAATGTAATCAGAGATCTATGAGATGAGATCATGCTCAAAATGAATACTTAGTCATGTCAGAAAAATTTAGATTAAAGGTACCTTTTACAATCCAAGTGAAATAAAATTTACTTTACAATAAAGTCATAAAAACGTAATAACTGTTAGAAAGATATATAAACCCGAAGAAAGGGAACAGCTCAGAGTCAGCTCGGTCATGGGAAAGGGACAGAGCAAAGCAGCCGAGCTAAAAGAGCTAATACATCTAAGAAAGACCTAAAGCTAAAGAAGAGAGAAAGCCAGCTCTCATAGCTCGGGACATGGGTAAGATAGAGCATAGCAACCGAGTGGAACAGCGAATCCATGTGAGGAAGACCAAAAGCTAAAGAAGATTGATTGTCATGGTGGACCTGAAGGTCTCTTCAACCAACCAGGAGAATCCAGAAGCAAGACCTTTTTACTTTTCTGTAAAGACAGTGATTGTCTCTTTTAAAAGAAAAACTATAATAATAAAATAACTTAAAAGTTTTAACCTGAAACAGTGGTTCTTACAAACGTCTACTTTACTTACTTAGCAATGCGGGACCCAGGGTCGATGCTACTAAGTGGTCAGTAGATGAAATCTTCTGTTCAGGTATAGGTTATACCGGGAGATAATTTGAAAATATAGTTTGACCCAAATAGCACCCGCCTAAGCCTGCATCGGAGTCAGGGAGTGAGAATCCCTGTTCACCATTTGGAATATTGACTCTTTTTGGTATAGGGGGAATTCTAAGAATAGTGGTGAGTTTTCAACTTCAGGTTGCAGATATCTCAGGTCCTCTGTTTTTCCGATACTCCCTATGTCTTCTTTCCACCTCCGCGCTGAACCTCTTTTCACTGTCCTGCTTCCTCTGTAGCCAGAGCTCATGCTGTTCCGATGCTGCCATTATGCTTTGATCTTGTTATTTGATTTGACGATTGTTGCACCATGATGAATATGGGGCGGGGTTCTCCGTTGGCTGATTGGGCGGAGAATCGGTTCGACGCCAAAACCGCGGCAGGCGCCGAATTGATGGCAAATCGAAATACTCGACAGCGGCATCACTGCGGTCTGGCACCCACGTATAGTAAACACTGTTTGCATGTCATTAACGGGCCTGACCCGGTAATCTCGTGGGCCTCCCCGGTTCGCCGATGGGCCGAGTTCCCGATGGCGTGCTTCACTTTGCTTTAAAAAAATCATGAAACCGGCGTCGTGGCTGCTGAGGGAGAGAGAGGGCGTACGGAAAGTGTCCAACATCGCCATGTGCTGACCGTTGTGCCTCCGGCCGGGGGGGGGGGGCTTCTGCCAGGGCCGGGGGGAGTAACGGGAGGTGGCCAGGTGGTGGGCTGTGGGGTCGGGGTGGACGGGCACGGAACACCATTGCCGCAGCCGGCAAGGCAGCCATGCAGCTGCACACACCACTAACAGCTCACTGTGAACGTAGGACCACAAGTCGTAAATGTACCCCCCCCCCCACCCCCCACCCCCACCCCAGGCACGTGAAGTACAGACAGCCTGAGTGAGGATTGGAACTCGGTAATTTGGAGCAGTATGGTAATTCGGGGCAGCGTGGGAGGAGGTGCTTTTTCCCCATTTTGTTTTGTTTACTTTCTTCTGGCTTTGTGACTGTTAATCTGCAGGGAGAAATCAAGAGAACATCCTGGGAAGGTAAATGATATAAAGACCTTTTCAAATTGTGGGGGGGGGGGGGGGGGGACTGAAGTGACATCCCTGTAAAGCTGTGACATGATTGGCTGGTGGAGAATCTGTTAAATTTGGAGAAGTAAATGTGAAAAACTAATTAAAACGTATCAATAAACTAGGTAGAGGAGTAACTAAACCTGAGGACAGAGATTAGTACTTAGCATTTAATTTTACAATACAAATCTAGCACCAGGGCCATCGAGTTAATTGTAGCTCAATCTGATAAAAATTGAAGTATTAATTTTGAATTAATCAACTAGTGCATAAATGTCACTCAGCGGGGTGCAGTGCTCTAACTGTGAGATGTGGGAGATCCGTGATGCTTCCATCATTCCAGTTGACTACGTCTGCAGGAAGTCCAACCAATGGAAGCTGCTCACAGACCGTGTGGTTCGGATGGAGCAGCAAGTTGGATGCACTTAGGAGCATGCAGGTGGCAGAAAGCATCATGGATAGGAGTTATAGAGACGTGGTCACACCCAAGGTGCAGGCAGACAGATGGGTGAATGCGAAAAAGGGCAGGCAGTCAGTGCAGGAGTCCCCTGTGGCTAAACCCCTCTCGAACAGGTATACCGTTTTGGATGCTGTTAGGGGGATAGCCTATCAGGGGAAAACAGCAGCCAGAACTGTTTCCTGACTGTTTCCAGGAGGGTTTCCTGACACAGTATGTAGATAGGCCAACGAGAGGCGAGGCCATATTGGATTTGGTACTGGGTAATGAACCAGGACAGGTGTTAGATTTGGAGGTAGGTGAGCACTTTGGTGATAGTGACGACAATTCGAATACGTTTACTTTAGTGATGGAAAGGGATAGGTATATACAAAGAACAAAGAACAAAGAAATGTACAGCACAGGAACAGGCCCTTCGGCCCTCCAAGCCCGTGCCGACCATACTGCCCGACTAAACTACAATCTTCTACACTTCCTGGGTCCGTATCCTTCTATTCCCATCCTATTCATATATTTGTCAAGATGCCCCTTAAATGTCCCTATCGTCCCTGCTTCCACTACCTCCTCCGGTAGTGAGTTCCAGGCACCCACTACCCTCTGCGTAAAAAACTTGCCTCGTACATCTACTCTAAACCTTGCCCCTCTCACCTTAAACCTATGCCCCCTAGTAATTGAACCCTCTACCCTGGGGAAAAGCCTCTGACTATCCACTCTGTCTATGCCCCTCATAATTTTGTATACCTCTATCAGGTCTCCCCTCAACCTCCTTCGTTCCAGTGAGAACAAACCAAGTTTATTCAATCGCTCCTCATAGCTTATGCCCTCCATACCAGGCAACATTCTGGTAAATCTCTTCTGCACCCTCTCTAAAGCCTCCACATCCTTCTGGTAGTGTGGCAGGGCAAGAGTTATATCTGGGGGAAAGGCAATTATGATGCGATGAGGCAAGACTTAGCATGCATCGGGTGGAGAGGAAAACTGCAGGGGATGGGCACAATGGAAATGTGGAGCTTGTTCAAGGACAGAGGGTGGTAGTTGATGGGAAATGTTCAGACTGGAGTCCAGTTACTAGTGGTGTACCACAAGGATCTGTTTTGGGGCCACTGCTGTTTGTCATTTTTATAAATGACCTGGAGGAGGGCTTAGAAGGATGGGTGGGTAAATTTGCAGATGACACTAAAGTTGGTTGAGTTGTACAGTGCGGAAGGATGTTACAAGTTACAGAGGGATATAGATAAGCTGCAGCGCTGGGCTGAGAGGTGGCAAATGGAGTTTAACGCAGAAAAGTGTGAGGTGATTCATTTTGGAAGGAATAACAGGAAGACAGAGTACTGGGCTAATGGTAAGATTCTTGGCAGTGTGGATGAACAGAGAGATCTCGGTGTCCATGTACATAGATCCCTGAAAGTTGCCACCTAGGTTGAGAGGGTTGTTAAGAAGGAGTATGGAGTGTTAGCTTTTATTGGTAGAGGGATTGAGTTTCGGAGCCATGAGGTCATGTTGCAGCTGTACAAAACTCTGGTGCGGCCACATTTGGAGTATTGCGTGCAATTCTGGTCGCCGCATTATAGGAAGGATGTGGAAGCATTGGAAAGAGTGCAGAGGAGATTTACCAGAATGTTGCCTGGTATGGAGGGAAGATCTTATGAGGAAAGGCTGAGGGACTTGAGGCTGTTTTCGTTAGAGAGAAGAAGGTTAAGAGGTGACTTAATTGAGGCATACAAGGTGAGCAGAGGATTGGATAGGGTGGACAGTGAGCCTTTTTGCCTCGGATGGTGATGTCTAGCATGAGGGGACATAGCTTTAAATTGAGGGGAGGTAGATATAGGACAGATGTCAGAGGTAGGTTCTTTACTCAGAGAGTAGTAAGGGTGTGGAATGTCCTGCCTGCAACAGTAGTGGACTCACTAAGGACATTCAAATGGTCATTGGATAGACATATGGATGATGAGGGAATAGTGTAGATGGGCTTTAGAGTGGTTTCACAGGTCGGCGCAACATCGAGGGCCGAAGGGCCTGTACTGCGCTGTAATGTTCTATCTTCTATGTTCTAGAACAGTGGCACCATAACTGGCTCTGTTGCTCAGCAGGGGAGAGCAAAGTGCAGGAGAGTGCTAGTTATAGGGGACTCTACAGTAAGGGGCACAGATAGGCACTTCTGTGGACATGAAAGAGACTCCAGGATGGTGTGTTGCCTCCCTGGTGCCAGGGTCAACATAAGAACATAAGAACTAGGAGCAGGAGTAGGCCATCTGGCCCCTCGAGCCTGCTCCGCCATTCAATGAGATCATGGCTGATCTTTTGTGAACTCAGCTCCACTCTCCGGCCCGTACACCATATCCCCGAATCCCTTTATTCTTTAGAAAGGTATCTATCTTTTTCTTAAAAACATTTAAAGAAGGAGCCTCAACTGCTTCACTGGGCAAGGAATTCCAGAGATTCACAACCCTTGGGTGAAGAAGTTCCTCCTAAACTCGGTCCTAAATCTACTTCCCCTTATTTTGAGGCAATGCCCCCTAGTTCTGCTTTCCCCGACCAGTGGAAACAACCTGCCTGTATCTATCCTATCTATTCCCTTCATAATTTTATATGTTTCAATAAGATCCCCCCGCATCCTTCTAAACTCCAAAGAGTACAGTCCCAGTCTACTCAACCTCTCCTCATAATCCAACCCCTTCAGCTCTGGGATTAACCTATTGAATCTCCTCTGCACACCCTCAAGTGCCAGTACGTCCTTTCTCAAGTAAGGAGACCAAAACTGAACACAATACTCCAGGTGTGGCCTCACTAACACCTTATACAATTGCAGCAGAACCTCCCTAGTCTTGAACTCCATCCCTCTAGCAATGAAGGACAAAACTCGATTAGCCTTCTTAATCACCTGTTGCACCTGCACACCAACGTTTTGCGACTCGTGCACCAGCACACCCAGGTCCCTCTGCACAGCGGCATGTTTTAACATCTTACCGTTTAAATAATAATCCATTCTGCTGTTATTCCTCCCAAAATGGATAGCCTCACACTTGGCAACATTGAATTCCATCTGCCAGACCCTAGCCCATTCACCTAACCTATCCAAATCCTTCTGCAGATTCCCGGTATCCTCTGCACTTTTTGCTTTACCACTCATCTTAGTATCGTCTGCAAACTTTGCCACATTGCACTTGGTCCCCAACTCCAAATCGTCTATGTAAATTGTGAACAACTGCGGGCCCAACACTGATCCTTGAAGGACCCCACTAGTTACAGGTTGCCAACCAGAGAAACACTCATTTATCCCCACTCTCTGCTTTCTGTTAGTTAACCAATCCTCTACCCATGCTACCACTTTACCCTCAATGCCATGCATCTTTAGTTTATGCAGCAACCTTTTGTGTGGCACCTTGTCAAAAGCTTTCTGGAAATCCAGATATACCACATCCATTGGCTCCCCGTTATCTACTGCATTGGTAACGTCCTCAAAAGATTCTACCAAATTAGTCAGACACGACCTGCCCTTTATGAACCCATGCTGCGTCTGCCCAATGGGACAATTTCCCTCCAGGTGCCCCGCTATTTCCTCCTTAATGATAGATTCCAGCATTTTCCCTACAACCGAAGTTAAGCTTACCGGCCTATAATTACCCGCTTTCTGCCGACCTCCTTTTTTAAACAGTGGTGTCACGTTTGCTACTTTCCAATCCTCTGGGACCACCCCAGAGTCTAGTGAATTTTGATAAATTATCACTAGTGCGTTTACAATTTCCCTAGCCATCTATTTTAACTCTCTGGGATGCATCCCATCAGGGCCAGGAGACTTGTCTACCTTTAGCCCCATTAGCTTGCCCAATACTGCCTCCTTAGTGATTACAATCATCTCAAGGTCCTCACCTATCATATCTTTATTTCCATCAGTCACTGGCATGTTATTTGTGTCTTCCGCTGTGAAGACTGACCCAAAAAACATGTTCAGCTCCTCAGCCATTTCCCCGTCTCTTATTATTAAATCTCCCTTCTCATCTTCCAAAGTACCAATATTTACCTTAGCCACTCTTTTTTGTCTTATATATTTGTAGAAGCTTTTACTATCTGCTTTTATGTTCTGAGCAAGTTTACTTTCATAGTCTGCCTTACTCTTCTTTATAGCTTTTTTAGTAGCTTTCTGTTGTCCCCTAAAGACTTCCCAGTCCTCTAGTCTCCCACTAATTTTTGCCACTTTGTATGTTTTGTCCTTCAATTTGAGACTCTCCCTCACCTCCTTAGAAATCCACGGTCGATTTTTCCCCTTTCTACCGTCTTTCTTTTTTGTCGGTATGAACCTTTTCTGAACACTGTGAAAGATCGCTCGGAAGGTTCTCCACTGTTCCTCAACTGCTTCACCATGAAGTCTTTGCTCCCAGTCTACCTTAGCTAGTTCTTCTCTCATCCCATTGTAATCGTCTTTGTTTAAGCACAAAACACTAGTGTTTGATTTTACCTTGTCATCCTCCAACTGTATTTTAAATTCCTCCATATTGTGGTCGCTCCTTCCAAGAGGATCCCGAACTATGAGATCATTAATCAATCCTGCCTCATTACACAGGACCAGATCTAGGACCGCTTGTTCCCTTGTAGGTTCCATTACATACTGTTCCAGGAAATTATCCCGGGCACATTCTATAAACTCCTCCTCAAGGCTGCCTTGACCAACCTGGTTAAACCAATCGACATGCAGATTAAAATCTTCCATGATAACCGCTGTACCATTTCTACATGCATCCGTTATTTCTTTGCTTATTGCCTGCCCTACCATCCTGTTACTATTTGGTGGACTATAGACTACTCCTATCAGTGACCTTTTCGCCTTACTATTCCTGATTTCCACCCAAATTGATTCAACCTTGTCCTCCATAGCACCAATATCATCCCTTACTATTGCCCGGATGCCATCCTTAAACAACAAAGCTACACCACCGCCCTTACCGTCCATTCTATCCTTTCGTATAGTCTGATACCCTTGGATATTTAACTCCCAGTCGTGACCATCTTTTAACCATGTTTCAGTAATGGCCACTAAATCATAGTCATTCACGATGATTTGCGCCATCAACTCATTTACCTTATTTCGTATACTGCGAGCATTCAGGTAAAGTACACTTATGCTGTTTTTTATGTCTTTGTTATGAATCCTAACATCTTGATCAGTAACTTTTCTCAAATTATTTTTCCTCTTACCCTTTCTCCTAATTTTCCTTGTCTTTGAACCCATATCTCTACATAATAACCTGTCACGTAACCTGCTGCCTTGATCTCCATTAACCATTATACTGTCCATAGCTTTACACTTCCCTTCCCCCCAACTTGCTAGTTTAAAGTCCTTGTGACCAACCTATTTATCCTATTCGCTAGAACACTGGTCCCAGAATGGTTCAGGTGAAGACCGTCCCAACGGTACAGGTCCCTCCTGCCCCAGTACTGATGCCAATGCCCCATGAAATGGAATCCCGCACCACTCCTTTAGCCACGTGTTAACTTCCCTAATTTTCTCAACCCTATGCCAATTGGCACGTGGCTCGGGTAGTAATCCAGAGATTATAACCCTGGAGGATCTGTTCTTTAATTTAGTCCCTAGTGTTTGATAATTCCCAAACAGGTCCTCTTTCCTAGTCTTACCTATGTTGTTAGTCCCAACGTGGACCACAACAACTGGATCCTCCCCCTCCCTCTCCAAAATCCTTTCAAGCCGATCAGAGATGTCCCTCACCCTGGCACCGGGCAGGCAACATACCATGCGGGACTCTCGATCTGGCTTACAAAGGATGCCATCAATCCCCCTAATTATGTCCCTGACCACTGTACGAATTAACAGAACTTATTCTACCGGGTGTGACTGCCTCCTGAAACAAAGCCTCCAGGTAATGTTCCCCCTCCCTGATGTGCCGCAGTGTGTGCAGCTCGGTCTCCAGCTCATCAATTCTGAGCCCAAGTTCCTCGAGCAGCCAACACTTGCTGCAGATGTGGTCACTGACGGTCTCAATGGGATCTGAATGAACACAGGACATCCTGAAGGGGGAGGGTGAATAGCAAGAGGTCGGAGTGCAGCAGGAGTTCAGGGAGGTAGGCAGTAAGCTAAAAAGCAGGACCTCTAGGGTTGTAATCTCAGGATTCCTCCCTGTGCCACGTGCCACTGTAACCAATCACTGTTTGTCGATGTACCATTTGTCAATGTACTCTGTCGCTTATTCTTTTTATGTCTACTATGTACATAAGGTGTTTTTTACAATGGGGAGCTCCACTTTTCTCATCCCCATTCTCCTGCCTTCTCCCCATAACCCCTGATCTCCTCATTAATCAAGAACCTATCTATCTCTGTCTTAAAGACACTCAGTGATTTGGCCTCCACAGCCTTCTGCGGCAAAGAGTTCCACAGATTCACCACCCTCTGGCTGAAGAAATTCCTCCTCATCTCTGTTTGAAAGGATCGTCCCTTTAGTCTGAGATTGTGTCCTCTGCTTCTAGTTTTTCCTACAAGTGGAAACATCCTCTCCACGTCCACTCTATCCAGGCCTCGCAGAATCCTGCACGTTTCAATAAGATCCCCCCCTCATCCTTCTAAACTCCAAAGAGTACAGACCCAGAGTCCTCAACCGTTCCTCATGCGACAAGCTCTTCATTCTTGTGAACCTCCTCTGGACCCTTTCCAAGGCCCGCACATCCTTCCTTAGATACAGGCCCCAAAACTGCTCACAATACTCCAAATGGCATCTGACCAGAGCCTTATACAGCCTCAGAAGTGCATCCCTGGTCTGGTATTCTAGCCCTCTCGACGTGAATGAAATGAAAATCGCTTATTGTCACAAGTAGGCTTCAAATTAAGTTACTGTGAAAAGCCCCTAGTCGCCACATTCAGGCGCCTGTTCGGGGAGGCTTGTACAGGAATGCTAACATTAGAGAGATAGCAGTTGCTATCTCACTGGCTCTACAATCAACTCTCGAACACCTCACCAACAAGGACACCTACGTCAGACTGCTGTTCATCGACTACAGCTCCGCCTTCAACACCATTATCCCGACAAGACTAATAACCAAACTCCGCAATCTTGGACATGCCCCTCCCTGTGCAGCTGGATCCTCGACTTCCTCACCAACAGACCGCAATCTGTCAGGATAGGCAACAGCACCTCCTCCACAATAGTCCCCAACACCGGGGCCCCGCAAGGATGTGTGCTCAGTGCTCTACTGTACTCCCTGTACACACACGGACTGTGTGGCTATATTCAACTCCAACTCAATCTGTAACTTTGCGGATGATACGACTGTGGTGGGCCGTATCTCAAACAACAACGAACCAGACTACAGGAGGGAGATAAATCACTTGGTTGCATGGTGTACCGAAAACAACCTCTCTCTAAATGTTGGAAAGACCAAGGAACTGATCATCGACTTCAGGAAGCGCAGCACGATACACACTCCCGTCTGCATCAATGGCTCCGAAGCGGAGATGGTCGATAGTTTTAAGTTCCTGAGGGTCACCATCACCAACAGTCTGCCCTGGTCCACTCACGTTGATGCAACAGTCAAGAAAGCCCAACAACTTCTCTACTTCCTACGGAAACTGAAGAAATTCGGCATGTCTGCATCGACTCTCACAAACTTCTACAGATGTGCCATAGAGAGCATCCTATCCGGCTGCATCACAGCCTAGTATGGAAACTGCTCCGTCCAAGATCGCTGAAACTGCAGAGTGTGGTGAACTCAGCCCAACGCATCACACAAACTTGCCACCCCCACATTGATTCTGTCTACACCTCCCGTTGCCTCAGGAAGGCAGACAGCATTGTCAGAGACCCCTCCCACCCAGGCTTTGCCTTCTTCCAGACCCTTCCATCAGGCAGAAGATACAGAAGTCTGAAGACCCGCACATCCAGACATAGGAACAGCTTCTTCCCCACAGCTACCAGACTCCTCAACGACTCCCCCTCGGACTGATCTGTTCCCTGGAAGAACACTATTCACGACGCCCTGTGCTGCGCTTGTTTGACCCTTGTTCCGCACTGTAACCAATCACTGATTGTCGATGTACCGTTTGTCAATGTACTCTGTCGGTTATTCTTTTGACTACTATTTACTTACTGTGTACGTTCCCTTGGCCGCAAATACTTTTCACTGTACTTCAGTACATGTGACAATAAATATCAATCAATCAATCAATATTTCCATTTGCCTTCCTAGCAGCTGACTGAACCTGCACGTTAACCTGAAGAGAATCGTGAACAAGGACTCCCAAGTCGCTTACTGCTTCTGATTTCCTCAGCATTTCCCCATTTAGAAAATAGTCTATGCCTAAATTCCTCCTTCCAAAGTGCATAACCTCACACTTTTCCACATTGTATTCCATCTGCCACTTCATTGCCCGCTCTCCTAGCCTGTCCAAGTCCCTTCTGCAGCCCCCTTGCTTCCTCAATACAACAGTGTATGGTCCATAAACAGTTTCCCATTCCACAGATGGCGCAGACACATCAGAGATTTCCCGAGATTGTTTTTATTTGAAAACTATGGAAGTGCTACTTGTGCAAAATGCCACCTCTCCAATGAAATGTGAAAAGGTGTTGTGTGCTTTTTCATAGCTTCATTAAAGATTACACAGCAGTATCAGCAGGAATGTGAGGAGTGCTCCCCTGCTTCCTGGTCAATACCACCTTGGTGTATTGTGGGATCTTGATTTGCCAAATTGCCGTCAGCTGGTCAGGGCAGTGAGGAAATCAAAGGGATGAGTTTGTCACAGTGAGATCTCAACATTTCTCCAATCTCACACACGCATTGAGGTGACATCACTGTCGACCCGAGCTCACAGCTGAGGTCACAATCCCCTCCACCACACCCAGCCTGTCCCCAAACTCAACATCTCATCAATCATTTCCTCCCTGTGTATCCAATCAGTCTGAGCTATATCTCAGCGGACAATCTAGGGCTCAACACAAAATTCCACGGTGAGAAAGCAGGGAGATATCTGGACAATCGTGATCAGACAACTCAGAAAGCTTTACTCTGTGTCTAACCCCGTGCTGTACCTGTCCTGGGAGTGTTTGGTGGGGACAGTGTAGAGGGAGCTTTACTCTGTATCTAACACCGTGCTGTACTTGTTCCGGGAGTGTTTGATGGGGACAGTGGAGAGGGAGCTTTACTCTGTATCTAACCCCGTGCTGTACCTGTCCTGGGAGTGTTTGATGGGGACAGTGTAGAGGGAGCTTTACTCTGTATCTAACCCCGTGCTGTACCTGTCCTGGGAGTGTTTGATGGGGTCAGTGTAGAGGGAGCTTTACTCTGTATCTAACCCCGTGCTGTACCTGTCCTGCGAGTGTTTGATCGGGACAGTGTAGAGGGAGGGCTACTCTCTATCTAACCCCGTGCTGTACCTGTCCTGGGAGTGTTTGATGGGACAGTGTAGAGGGAGCTTTACTCTGTATCTAACCCCGTGCTGTACCTGTCCTGGGAGTGTTTGATGGGGTCAGGGTAGAGGGAGCTTTACTCTGTATCTAACCCCGTGCTGTACCTGTCCTGCGAGTGTTTGATGGGGTCAGTGTAGAGGGAGCTTTACTCTGTATCTAACCCCGTGCTGTATCTGTCCTGGGAGTGTTTGATGGGGGACAGTGTAGAGGGAGGGCTACTCTGTATCTAACCCCGTGCTGTACCTGTCCTGGGAGTGTTTGATGGGGACAGTGTAGAGGGAGCTTTACTCTGTATCTAACCCCGTGCTGTACCTGTCCTGGGAGTGTTTGATGGGGTCAGGGTAGAGGGAGCTTTACTCTGTATCTAACCCCGTGCTGTACCTGTCCTGCGAGTGTTTGATGGGGTCAGTGTAGAGGGAGCTTTACTCTGTATCTAACCCCGACTGTACCTGTCCTGGGAGTGTTTGATGGGGGCAGTGTAGAGGGAGCTTTACTCTGTATCTAACCCCGTGCTGTATCTGTCCTGGGAGTGTTTGATGGGGGACAGTGTAGAGGGAGGGCTACTCTGTATCTAACCCCGTGCTGTACCTGTCCTGGGAGTGTTTGACGGGGACAGTGTAGAGGGAGCTTTACTCTGTATCTAACCCCGTGCTGTATCTGTCCTGGGAGTGTTTGATGGGGCAGTGTCGAGGGAGATTTACTCTGTATCTAACCCCGTGCTGTACCTGTCCTGCGAGTGTTTGATGGGGCAGTGTCGAGGGAGCTTTACTCTGTATCTAACCCCGTGCTGTACCTGTCCTGGGAGTGTTTGATGGAGACAGTGTAGAGAGAGCTTTACTCTGTATCTAACCCCGTGCTGTACCTGTCCTGGGAGTGTTTGATGGGAAAAGTGTAGAGGGAGCTTTACTCTGTATCTAACCCCGTGCTGTACCTGTCCTGGGAGTGTTTGATGGGGACAGTGTAGAGGGAGCTTTACTCTGTATCTAACCCTGTGCTGTACCTGTCCTGGGAGTGTTTGATGGGGACAGTGTAGAGGGATTTTTACTCTGTGTCTAACCCCGTGCTGTACCTGTCCTGGGAGTGTTTGATGGGGACAGTGTAGAAGGAGCTTTACTCTGTATCTAACCCCGTGCTGTACCTGTCCTGGGAGTGTTTGATGGGGACAGTGTAGAGGGAGCTTTACTCTGTATCTAACCCCGTGCTGTACCTGTCCTGGGAGTGTTTGATGGGGACAGTGTAGAGGGAGCTTTACTCTGTATCTAACCCTGCGCTGTAACTGTCCTGGGAGTGTTTGATGGGGACAGTGTAGAGGGAGCTTTACTCTCTATCTAACCCTGTGCTGTACCTGTCCTGGGAGTGTTTGATGGGGACAGTGTGGAGGGAGCGTTACTCTGTATCTAACCCCGTGCTGTACCTGTCCTGGGAGTGTTTGATGGGGTCAGTGTAGAGGGAGCTTTACTCTGTATCTAACCCCGTGCTGTACCTGTCCTGGGGGTGTTTGATGGGGACAGTGTGGAGGGAGCTTTACTCTGTATCTAACCCCGTGCTGTACCTGTCCTGGGAGTGTTTGATGGGGTCAGTGTAGAGGGAGCTTTACTCTGTATCTAACCACGTGCTGTACCTGTCCTGGGGGTGTTTGATGGGGACAGTGTAGAGGGAGCTTTACTCTGTATCTAACCCCGTGCTGTACCTGTCCTGGGAGTGTTTGATGGGGACAGTGTAGAGGGAGCTTTACTCTGTATCTAACCCCGTGTTGTACCTGTCCTGGGAATGTTTGACAGGGACAGTGTAGAGGGAGCTTTACTCTGGATCTAACCCTGTGCATTACCTGTCCTGGGAGTGTTTGATGCGGACAGTGTAGAGGGAGATTTACTCTGTATCTAACCCCGTGCTGTACCTCTCCTGGGAGTGTTTGATGCGGATAGTGTAGAGGGAGCTTTACTCTGTATCTAACCCCGTGTTGTACTTGTCCTGGGAGTGTTTGATGGTGACAGTGTAGAGGGAGCTTTACTCTGTACCTAACCCCGTGCTGTACCTGTCCTGGGAGTGTTTGATGGGGACAGCGTAGAGGGAACTTTACTCGGTATCTAACCCCGTGCTGTACCTGTCCTGGGAGTGTTTGATGGGGACAGTGTAGAGGGAGCTTTACTCTGTATCTAACCCCGTGCTGTACCTGTCCTGGGAGTGTTTGATGGGGACAGTGTAGAGGGAGCTTTACTCTGTATCTATCCCTGTGCTGTACCTGTCCTGGGAGTGTTTGATGGGGACAGCGTAGAGGGAGCTTTACTCGGTATCTAACCCCGTGCTGTACCTGTCCTGGGAGTGTTTGATGGGGACAGTGTCGAGGGAGCTTTAGTCTGTATCTAACCCCGTGCTGTACCTGTCCTGGGAGTGTTTGATGGGGACAGTGAAGAGGGAGATTTACTCTGTATCTAACCCCGTGCTGTACCTGTCCTGGGAGTGTTTGATGGGGACAGTGTCGAGGGAGCTTTACTCTGTATCTAACCCCGTGCTGTACCTGTGCTGGGAGTGTTTGGTGGGGACAGTGTAGAGGGAGCTTTACTCTCTATCTAACCCCGTGCTGTACCTGTCCTGGGAGTGTTTGATGGGGACAGTGTAGAGGGAGCTTTACTCTGTATCTAACTCCGTGCTGTATCTGTCCTGGGAGTGTTTGATGGGGACAGTGTAGAGGGAGCTTTACTCTGTGTCTAACCCCGTGCTATACCTGTCCTGGGAGTGTTTGATGGGGACAGTGTAGAGTGAGCTTTACTCTGTATCTAACTCCGTGCTGTACCTGTCCTGGGAGTGTTTGAGGGGAACAGTGTAGAGGGAGCTTTACTCTGTATCTAACCCCGTGCTGTACCTGTCCTGGGAGTGTTTGATGGGGACAGTGTAGAGGGAGCTTTACTCTGTATCTAACCCCGTGCTGTACCTGTCCTGGGAGTGTTTGATGGGGTCAGTGTAGAGGGAGCTTTACTCTGTATCTAACCCCGTGCTGTACCTGTCCTGCGAGTGTTTGATCGGGACAGTGTAGAGGGAGGGCTACTCTCTATCTAACCCCGTGCTGTACCTGTCCTGGGAGTGTTTGATGGGACAGTGTAGAGGGAGCTTTACTCTGTATCTAACCCCGTGCTGTACCTGTCCTGGGAGTGTTTGATGGGGTCAGGGTAGAGGGAGCTTTACTCTGTATCTAACCCCGTGCTGTACCTGTCCTGCGAGTGTTTGATGGGGTCAGTGTAGAGGGAGCTTTACTCTGTATCTAACCCCGTGCTGTATCTGTCCTGGGAGTGTTTGATGGGGGACAGTGTAGAGGGAGGGCTACTCTGTATCTAACCCCGTGCTGTACCTGTCCTGGGAGTGTTTGATGGGGACAGTGTAGAGGGAGCTTTACTCTGTATCTAACCCCGTGCTGTACCTGTCCTGGGAGTGTTTGATGGGGTCAGGGTAGAGGGAGCTTTACTCTGTATCTAACCCCGTGCTGTACCTGTCCTGCGAGTGTTTGATGGGGTCAGTGTAGAGGGAGCTTTACTCTGTATCTAACCCCGACTGTACCTGTCCTGGGAGTGTTTGATGGGGGCAGTGTAGAGGGAGCTTTACTCTGTATCTAACCCCGTGCTGTATCTGTCCTGGGAGTGTTTGATGGGGGACAGTGTAGAGGGAGGGCTACTCTGTATCTAACCCCGTGCTGTACCTGTCCTGGGAGTGTTTGACGGGGACAGTGTAGAGGGAGCTTTACTCTGTATCTAACCCCGTGCTGTATCTGTCCTGGGAGTGTTTGATGGGGCAGTGTCGAGGGAGATTTACTCTGTATCTAACCCCGTGCTGTACCTGTCCTGCGAGTGTTTGATGGGGCAGTGTCGAGGGAGCTTTACTCTGTATCTAACCCCGTGCTGTACCTGTCCTGGGAGTGTTTGATGGAGACAGTGTAGAGAGAGCTTTACTCTGTATCTAACCCCGTGCTGTACCTGTCCTGGGAGTGTTTGATGGGAAAAGTGTAGAGGGAGCTTTACTCTGTATCTAACCCCGTGCTGTACCTGTCCTGGGAGTGTTTGATGGGGACAGTGTAGAGGGAGCTTTACTCTGTATCTAACCCTGTGCTGTACCTGTCCTGGGAGTGTTTGATGGGGACAGTGTAGAGGGATTTTTACTCTGTGTCTAACCCCGTGCTGTACCTGTCCTGGGAGTGTTTGATGGGGACAGTGTAGAAGGAGCTTTACTCTGTATCTAACCCCGTGCTGTACCTGTCCTGGGAGTGTTTGATGGGGACAGTGTAGAGGGAGCTTTACTCTGTATCTAACCCCGTGCTGTACCTGTCCTGGGAGTGTTTGATGGGGACAGTGTAGAGGGAGCTTTACTCTGTATCTAACCCTGCGCTGTAACTGTCCTGGGAGTGTTTGATGGGGACAGTGTAGAGGGAGCTTTACTCTCTATCTAACCCTGTGCTGTACCTGTCCTGGGAGTGTTTGATGGGGACAGTGTGGAGGGAGCGTTACTCTGTATCTAACCCCGTGCTGTACCTGTCCTGGGAGTGTTTGATGGGGTCAGTGTAGAGGGAGCTTTACTCTGTATCTAACCCCGTGCTGTACCTGTCCTGGGGGTGTTTGATGGGGACAGTGTGGAGGGAGCTTTACTCTGTATCTAACCCCGTGCTGTACCTGTCCTGGGAGTGTTTGATGGGGTCAGTGTAGAGGGAGCTTTACTCTGTATCTAACCACGTGCTGTACCTGTCCTGGGGGTGTTTGATGGGGACAGTGTAGAGGGAGCTTTACTCTGTATCTAACCCCGTGCTGTACCTGTCCTGGGAGTGTTTGATGGGGACAGTGTAGAGGGAGCTTTACTCTGTATCTAACCCCGTGTTGTACCTGTCCTGGGAATGTTTGACAGGGACAGTGTAGAGGGAGCTTTACTCTGGATCTAACCCTGTGCATTACCTGTCCTGGGAGTGTTTGATGCGGACAGTGTAGAGGGAGATTTACTCTGTATCTAACCCCGTGCTGTACCTCTCCTGGGAGTGTTTGATGCGGATAGTGTAGAGGGAGCTTTACTCTGTATCTAACCCCGTGTTGTACTTGTCCTGGGAGTGTTTGATGGTGACAGTGTAGAGGGAGCTTTACTCTGTACCTAACCCCGTGCTGTACCTGTCCTGGGAGTGTTTGATGGGGACAGCGTAGAGGGAACTTTACTCGGTATCTAACCCCGTGCTGTACCTGTCCTGGGAGTGTTTGATGGGGACAGTGTAGAGGGAGCTTTACTCTGTATCTAACCCCGTGCTGTACCTGTCCTGGGAGTGTTTGATGGGGACAGTGTAGAGGGAGCTTTACTCTGTATCTATCCCTGTGCTGTACCTGTCCTGGGAGTGTTTGATGGGGACAGCGTAGAGGGAGCTTTACTCGGTATCTAACCCCGTGCTGTACCTGTCCTGGGAGTGTTTGATGGGGACAGTGTCGAGGGAGCTTTAGTCTGTATCTAACCCCGTGCTGTACCTGTCCTGGGAGTGTTTGATGGGGACAGTGAAGAGGGAGATTTACTCTGTATCTAACCCCGTGCTGTACCTGTCCTGGGAGTGTTTGATGGGGACAGTGTCGAGGGAGCTTTACTCTGTATCTAACCCCGTGCTGTACCTGTGCTGGGAGTGTTTGGTGGGGACAGTGTAGAGGGAGCTTTACTCTCTATCTAACCCCGTGCTGTACCTGTCCTGGGAGTGTTTGATGGGGACAGTGTAGAGGGAGCTTTACTCTGTATCTAACTCCGTGCTGTATCTGTCCTGGGAGTGTTTGATGGGGACAGTGTAGAGGGAGCTTTACTCTGTGTCTAACCCCGTGCTATACCTGTCCTGGGAGTGTTTGATGGGGACAGTGTAGAGTGAGCTTTACTCTGTATCTAACTCCGTGCTGTACCTGTCCTGGGAGTGTTTGAGGGGAACAGTGTAGAGGGAGCTTTACTCTGTATCTAACCCCGTGCTGTACCTGTCCTGGGAGTGTTTGATGGGGACAGTGTAGAGGGAGCTTTACTCTGTATCTAACCCCGTGCTGTACCTGTCCTGGGAGTGTTTGATGGGGACAGTGTAGAGGGATCTTTACTCTGTGTCAAACCCCGTGCTGTACCTGTCCTGGGAGTGTTTGATGGGGACAGTGTAGAAGGAGCTTTACTGTGTATCTAACCCCGTGCTGTAACTGTCCTGGGAGTGATTGATGGGGACAGTGTAGAGGGAGCTTTACTCTGTATCTAACCCCGTGCTGTACCTGTCCTGGGAGTGTTTGATGGGGACAGTGTAGAGGGAGCTTTACTCTGTATCTAACCCCGTGCTGTACCTGTTCTGGGAGTGTTTGATGGGGACAGTGTAGAGGGAGCTTTACTCTGTGTCTAACCCCGTGCACCCCTGTCCTGGGAGTGTTTGATGGGGACAGTATAGAGGGAGCTTTACTCTGTATCTAACCCCGTGCTGTACCTGTCCTGGGAGTGTTTGATGGGGACAGTGTAGAGGGAGCTTTACACTGTATCTAACCCCGTGCTGTACCTGTCCTGGGAGTGTTTAATGGGGACAGTGTAGAGGGAGCTTTACTCTGTATCTATCCCTGCGCTGTACCTGTCCTGGGAGTGTTTGATGGGGACAGTGTAGAGGGAGCTTTACTCTCTATCTAACCCTGTGCTGTACCTGTCCTGGGAGTGTTTGATGGGGACAGTGTGGAGGGAGCTTTACTCTGTATCTAACCCCGTGCTGTACCTGTCCTGGGAGTGTTTGATGGGGTCAGTGTAGAGGGAGCTTTACTGTGTATCTAACCCCGTGCTGTACCTGTCCTGGGAGTGTTTGATGGTGACAGTGTAGAGGGAGCTTTACTCTGTATCTAACCCCGTGCTGTACCTGTCCTGGGAGTGTTTGATGGGGACAGTGTAGAGGGAGCTTTACTCTGTATCTAACCCCGTGTTGTACCTGTCCTGGGAATGTTTGACAGGGACAGTGTAGACGGAGCTTTACTCTGGATCTAACCCTGTGCAGTACCTGTCCTGGGAGTGTTTTATGCGGACAGTGTAGAGGGAGATTTACTCTGTATCTAACCCCGTGCTGTACCTCTCCTGGGAGTGTTTGATGCGGACAGTGTAGAGGGAGCTTTACTCTGTATCTAACCCCGTGTTGTACCTGTCCTGGGAGTGTTTGATGGTGACAGTGTAGAGGGAGTTTACTCTGTATCTAACCCCGTGCTGTACCTGTCCTGGGAGTGTTTGATGGGGACAGCGTAGAGGGAGCTTTACTCGGTATCTAACCCCGTGCTGTACCTGTCCTGGGAGTGTTTGATGGGGACAGTGTAGAGGGAGCTTTACTCTGTATCTAACCCCGTGCAGTACCTGTCCTGGGAGTGTTTGATGGGGACAGTGTAGAGGGATCTTTACTCTGTATCTAACCCTGTGCTGTACCTGTCCTGGGAGTGTTTGATGGGGACAGCGTAGAGGGAGCTTTACTCAGTATCTAACCCCGTGCTGTACCTGTCCTGGGAGTGTTTGATGGGGACAGTGTCGAGGGAGCTTTAGTCTGTATCTAACCCCGTGCTGTACCTGTCCTGGGAGTGTTTGATGGGGACAGTGTAGAGGGAGCTTTACTCTGTATCTAACCCTGTGCTGTACCTGTCCTGGGAGTGTTTGATGGGGACAGTGTAGAGGGAGATGTACTCTGTATCTAACCCCGTGCTGTACCTGTCCTGGGAGTGTTTGATGGGGACAGGGTAGAGGGAGCTTTACTCTGTATCTAACCCCGTGCTGTATCAGTCCTGGGAGTGTTTGATGGGGACAGTGTATAGGGAGCTTTACTCTGTATCTAACCCCGTGCTGTACCTGTCCTGGGAGTGTTTGATGGGGACAGGGTAGAGGGAGCTTTACTCTGGATCTAACCCCGTGCTGTATCAGTCCTGGGGGTGTTTGATGGGGACAGTGTAGAGGGAGCTTTACTCTGTATCTAACCCCGTGCTGTACCTGTCCTGGGAGTGTTTGATGGGGACAGTGTAGAGGGCTCTTTACTCTGTATCTAACCCCGTGTTGTACCTGTCCTGGGAATGTTTGACAGGGACAGTGTAGAGGGAGCTTTACTCTGGATCTAACCCTGTGCATTACCTGTCCTGGGAGTGTTTGATGCGGACAGTGTAGAGGGAGATTTACTCTGTATCTAACCCCGTGCTGTACCTCTCCTGGGAGTGTTTGATGCGGATAGTGTAGAGGGAGCTTTACTCTGTATCTAACCCCGTGTTGTACTTGTCCTGGGAGTGTTTGATGGTGACAGTGTAGAGGGAGCTTTACTCTGTACCTAACCCCGTGCTGTACCTGTCCTGGGAGTGTTTGATGGGGACAGCGTAGAGGGAGCTTTACTCGGTATCTAACCCCGTGCTGTACCTGTCCTGGGAGTGTTTGATGGGGACAGTGTAGAGGGAGCTTTACTCTGTATCTAACCCCGTGCTGTACCTGTCCTGGGAGTGTTTGATGGGGACAGTGTAGAGGGAGCTTTACTCTGTATCTAACCCTGTGCTGTACCTGTCCTGGGAGTGTTTGATGGGGACAGCGTAGAGGGAGCTTTACTCGGTATCTAACCCCGTGCTGTACCTGTCCTGGGAGTGTTTGATGGGGACAGTGTCGAGGGAGCTTTAGTCTGTATCTAACCCCGTGCTGTACCTGTCCTGGGAGTGTTTGATGGGGACAGTGTCGAGGGAGCTTTACTCTGTATCTAACCCCGTGCTGTACCTGTGCTGGGAGTGTTTGGTGGGGACAGTGTAGAGGGAGCTTTACTCTCTATCTAACCCCGTGCTGTACCTGTCCTGGGAGTGTTTGATGGGGACAGTGTAGAGGGAGCTTTACTCTGTATCTAACTCCGTGCTGTACCTGTCCTGGGAGTGTTTGATGGGGACAGTGTAGAGGGAGCTTTACTCTGTGTCTAACCCCGTGCTATACCTGTCCTGGGAGTGTTTGATGGGGACAGTGTAGAGTGAGCTTTACTCTGTATCTAACTCCGTGCTGTACCTGTCCTGGGAGTGTTTGAGGGGGACAGTGTAGATGGAGCTTTACTCTGTATCTAACCCCGTGCTGTACCTGTCCTGGGAGTGTTTGATGGGGACAGTGTAGAGGGAGCTTTACTCTGTATCTAACCCCGTGCTGTACCTGTCCTGGGAGTGTTTGATGGGGACAGTGTCGAGGGATCTTTACTCTGTATCAAACCCCGTGCTGTACCTGTCCTGGGAGTGTTTGATGGGGACAGTGTAGAAGGAGCTTTACTGTGTATCTAACCCCGTGCTGTAACTGTCCTGGGAGTGATTGATGGGGACAGTGTAGAGGGAGCTTTACTCTGTATCTAACCCCGTGCTGTACCTGTCCTGGGAGTGTTTGATGGGGACAGTGTAGAGGGAGCTTTACTCTGTATCTAACCCCGTGCTGTACCTGTGCTGGGAGTGTTTGGTGGGGACAGTGTAGAGGGAGCTTTACTCTCTATCTAACCCCGTGCTGTACCTGTCCTGGGAGTGTTTGATGGGGACAGTGTAGAGGGAGCTTTACTCTGTATCTAACTCCGTGCTGTACCTGTCCTGGGAGTGTTTGTTGGGGACAGTGTAGAGGGAGCTTTACTCTGTGTCTAACCCCGTGCTATACCTGTCCTGGGAGTGTTTGATGGGGACAGTGTAGAGTGAGCTTTACTCTGTATCTAACTCCGTGCTGTACCTGTCCTGGGAGTGTTTGAGGGGGACAGTGTAGAGGGAGCTTTACTCTGTATCTAACCCCGTGCTGTACCTGTCCTGGGAGTGTTTGATGGGGACAGTGTAGAGGGAGCTTTACTCTGTATCTAACCCCGTGCTGTACCTGTCCTGGGAGTGTTTGATGGGGACAGTGTTGAGGGATCTTTACTCTGTGTCAAACCCCGTGCTGTACCTGTCCTGGGAGTGTTTGATGGGGACAGTGTAGAGGGAGTTTTACTGTGTATCTAACCCCGTGCTGTAACTGTCCTGGGAGTGATTGATGGGGACAGTGTAGAGGGAGCTTTACTCTGTATCTAACCCCGTGCTGTACCTGTCCTGGGAGTGTTTGATGGGGACAGTGTAGAGGGAGCTTTACTCTGTATCTAACCCCGTGTTGTACTTGTCCTGGGAGTGTTTGATGGTGACAGTGTAGAGGGAGCTTTACTCTGTACCTAACCCCGTGCTGTACCTGTCCTGGGAGTGTTTGATGGGGACAGCGTAGAGGGAGCTTTACTCGGTATCTATCCCCGTGCTGTACCTGTCCTGGGAGTGTTTGATGGGGACAGTGTAGAGGGAGCTTTACTCTGTATCTAACCCCGTGCTGTACCTGTCCTGGGAGTGTTTGATGGGGACAGTGTAGAGGGAGCTTTACTCTGTATCTAACCCTGTGCTGTACCTGTCCTGGGAGTGTTTGATGGGGACAGCGTAGAGGGAGCTTTACTCGGTATCTAACCCCGTGCTGTACCTGTCCTGGGAGTGTTTGATGGGGACAGTGTCGAGGGAGCTTTAGTCTGTATCTAACCCCGTGCTGTACCTGTCCTGGGAGTGTTTGATGGGGACAGTGAAGAGGGAGATTTACTCTGTATCTAACCCCGTGCTGTACCTGTCCTGGGAGTGTTTGATGGGGACAGTGTCGAGGGAGCTTTACTCTGTATCTAACCCCGTGCTGTACCTGTGCTGGGAGTGTTTGGTGGGGACAGTGTAGAGGGAGCTTTACTCTCTATCTAACCCCGTGCTGTACCTGTCCTGGGAGTGTTTGATGGGGACAGTGTAGAGGGAGCTTTACTCTGTATCTAACTCCGTGCTGTACCTGTCCTGGGAGTGTTTGATGGGGACAGTGTAGAGGGAGCTTTACTCTGTGTCTAACCCCGTGCTATACCTGTCCTGGGAGTGTTTGATGGGGACAGTGTAGAGTGAGCTTTACTCTGTATCTAACTCCGTGCTGTACCTGTCCTGGGAGTGTTTGAGGGGGACAGTGTAGATGGAGCTTTACTCTGTATCTAACCCCGTGCTGTACCTGTCCTGGGAGTGTTTGATGGGGACAGTGTAGAGGGAGCTTTACTCTGTATCTAACCCCGTGCTGTACCTGTCCTGGGAGTGTTTGATGGGGACAGTGTCGAGGGATCTTTACTCTGTGTCAAACCCCGTGCTGTACCTGTCCTGGGAGTGTTTGATGGGGACAGTGTAGAAGGAGCTTTACTGTGTATCTAACCCCGTGCTGTAACTGTCCTGGGAGTGATTGATGGGGACAGTGTAGAGGGAGCTTTACTCTGTATCTAACCCCGTGCTGTACCTGTCCTGGGAGTGTTTGATGGGGACAGTGTAGAGGGAGCTTTACTCTGTATCTAACCCCGTGCTGTACCTGTGCTGGGAGTGTTTGGTGGGGACAGTGTAGAGGGAGCTTTACTCTCTATCTAACCCCGTGCTGTACCTGTCCTGGGAGTGTTTGATGGGGACAGTGTAGAGGGAGCTTTACTCTGTATCTAACTCCGTGGTGTACCTGTCCTGGGAGTGTTTGATGGGGACAGTGTAGAGGGAGCTTTACTCTGTGTCTAACCCCGTGCTATACCTGTCCTGGGAGTGTTTGATGGGGACAGTGTAGAGTGAGCTTTACTCTGTATCTAACTCCGTGCTGTACCTGTCCTGGGAGTGTTTGAGGGGGACAGTGTAGAGGGAGCTTTACTCTGTATCTAACCCCGTGCTGTACCTGTCCTGGGAGTGTTTGATGGGGACAGTGTAGAGGGAGCTTTACTCTGTATCTAACCCCGTGCTGTACCTGTCCTGGGAGTGTTTGATGGGGACAGAGTTGAGGGATCTTTACTCTGTGTCAAACCCCGTGCTGTACCTGTCCTGGGAGTGTTTGATGGGGACAGTGTAGAGGGAGCTTTACTGTGTATCTAACCCCGTGCTGTAACTGTCCTGGGAGTGATTGATGGGGACAGTGTAGAGGGAGCTTTACTCTGTATCTAACCCCGTGCTGTACCTGTCCTGGGAGTGTTTGATGGGGACAGTGTAGAGGGAGCTTTACTCTGTATCTAACCCCGTGCTGTACCTGTTCTGGGAGTGTTTGATGGGGACAGTGTAGAGGGAGCTTTACTCTGTGTCTAACCCCGTGCACCCGTGTCCTGGGAGTGTTTGATGGGGACAGTATAGAGGGAGCTTTACTCTGTATCTAACCCCGTGCTGTACCTGTCCTGGGAGTGTTTGATGGGGACAGTGTAGAGGGAGCTTTACACTGTATCTAACCCCGTGCTGTACCTGTCCTGGGAGTGTTTGATGGGGACAGTGTAGAGGGAGCTTTACTCTGTATCTATCCCTGCGCTGTACCTGTCCTGGGAGTGTTTGATGGGGACAGTGTAGAGGGAGCTTTACTCTCTATCTAACCCTGTGCTGTACCTGTCCTGGGAGTGTTTGATGGGGACAGTGTGGAGGGAGCTTTACTCTGTATCTAACCCCGTGCTGTACCTGTCCTGGGAGTGTTTGATGGGGTCAGTGTAGAGGGAGCTTTACTCTGTATCTAACCCCGTGCTGTACCTGTCCTGGGAGTGTTTGATGGTGACAGTGTAGAGGGAGCTTTACTCTGTATCTAACCCCGTGCTGTACCTGTCCTGGGAGTGTTTGATGGGGACAGTGTAGAGGGAGCTTTACTCTGTATCTAACCCCGTGTTGTACCTGTCCTGGGAATGTTTGACAGGGACAGTGTAGACGGAGCTTTACTCTGGATCTAACCCTGTGCAGTACCTGTCCTGGGAGTGTTTTCTGCGGACAGTGTAGAGGGAGATTTACTCTGTATCTAACCCCGTGCTGTACCTCTCCTGGGAGTGTTTGATGCGGACAGTGTAGAGGGAGCTTTACTCTGTATCTAACCCCGTGTTGTACCTGTCCTGGGAGTGTTTGATGGTGACAGTGTAGAGGGAGCTTTACTCTGTATCTAACCCCGTGCTGTACCTGTCCTGGGAGTGTTTGATGGGGACAGCGTAGAGGGAGCTTTACTCGGTATCTAACCCCGTGCTGTACCTGTCCTGGGAGTGTTTGATGGGGACAGTGTAGAGGGAGCTTTACTCTGTATCTAACCCCGTGCAGTACCTGTCCTGGGAGTGTTTGATGGGGACAGTGTAGAGGGATCTTTACTCTGTATCTAACCCTGTGCTGTACCTGTCCTGGGAGTGTTTGATGGGGACAGCGTAGAGGGAGCTTTACTCAGTATCTAACCCCGTGCTGTACCTGTCCTGGGAGTGTTTGATGGGGACAGTGTCGAGGGAGCTTTACTCTGTATCTAACCCCGTGCTGTACCTGTCCTGGGAGTGTTTGATGGGGACAGTGTCGAGGGAGCTTTACTCTGTATCTAACCCCGTGCTGTACCTGTGCTGGGAGTGTTTGGTGGGGACAGTGTAGAGGGAGCTTTACTCTCTATCTAACCCCGTGCTGTACCTGTCCTGGGAGTGTTTGATGGGGACAGTGTAGAGGGAGCTTTACTCTGTATCTAACTCCGTGCTGTACCTGTCCTGGGAGTGTTTGATGGGGACAGTGTAGAGGGAGCTTTACTCTGTGTCTAACCCCGTGCTATACCTGTCCTGGGAGTGTTTGATGGGGACAGTGTAGAGTGAGCTTTACTCTGTATCTAACTCCGTGCTGTACCTGTCCTGGGAGTGTTTGAGGGGGACAGTGTAGATGGAGCTTTACTCTGTATCTAACCCCGTGCTGTACCTGTCCTGGGAGTGTTTGATGGGGACAGTGTAGAGGGAGCTTTACTCTGTATCTAACCCCGTGCTGTACCTGTCCTGGGAGTGTTTGATGGGGACAGTGTCGAGGGATCTTTACTCTGTGTCAAACCCCGTGCTGTACCTGTCCTGGGAGTGTTTGATGGGGACAGTGTAGAAGGAGCTTTACTGTGTATCTAACCCCGTGCTGTAACTGTCCTGGGAGTGATTGATGGGGACAGTGTAGAGGGAGCTTTACTCTGTATCTAACCCCGTGCTGTACCTGTCCTGGGAGTGTTTGATGGGGACAGTGTAGAGGGAGCTTTACTCCGTATCTAACTCCGTGCTGTACCTGTGCTGGGAGTGTTTGGTGGGGACAGTGTAGAGGGAGCTTTACTCTCCATCTAACCCCGTGCTGTACCTGTCCTGGGAGTGTTTGATGGGGACAGTGTAGAGGGAGCTTTACTCTGTATCTAACTCCGTGCTGTACCTGTCCTGGGAGTGTTTGATGGGGACAGTGTAGAGGGAGCTTTACTCTGTGTCTAACCCCGTGCTATACCTGTCCTGGGAGTGTTTGATGGGGACAGTGTAGAGTGAGCTTTACTCTGTATCTAACCCTGTGCTGTACCTGTCCTGGGAGTGTTTGATGGGGACAGCGTAGAGGGAGCTTTACTCAGTATCTAACCCCGTGCTGTACCTGTCCTGGGAGTGTTTGATGGGGACAGTGTCGAGGGAGCTTTAGTCTGTATCTAACCCCGTGCTGTACCTGTCCTAGGAGTGTTTGATGGGGACAGTGTAGAGGGAGCTTTACTCTGTATCTAACCCTGTGCTGTACCTGTCCTGGGAGTGTTTGATGGGGACAGTGTAGAGGGAGATGTACTCTGTATCTAACCCCGTGCTGTACCTGTCCTGGGAGTGTTTGATGGGGACAGGGTAGAGGGAGCTTTACTCTGTATCTAACCCCGTGCTGTATCAGTCCTGGGAGTGTTTGATGGGGACAGTGTATAGGGAGCTTTACTCTGTATCTAACCCCGTGCTGTACCTGTCCTGGGAGTGTTTGATGGGGACAGGGTAGAGGGAGCTTTAATCTGGATCTAACCCCCTGCTGTATCAGTCCTGGGAGTGTTTGATGGGGACAGTGTAGAGGGAGCTTTACTCTGTATCTAACCCCGTGCTGTACCTGTCCTGGGAGTGTTTGATGAGGACAGTGTAGAGGGAGCTTTACACTGTATCTAACCCCGTGCTGTACCTGTCCTGGGAGTGTTTGATGGGGACAGTGTAGAGGGAGCTTTACTCTGTATCTAACTCCGTGCTGTACCTGTCCTGGGAGTGTTTGATGGGGACAGTGTAGAGGGAGCTTTACTCTGTATCTAACCCCGTGCTGTACCTGTCCTGGGAGTGTTTGATGGGGACAGTGTAGAGGGAGCTTTACTCTGTATCTAACCCCGTGCTGTACCTGTCCTGGGAGTGTTTGATGGGGACAGTGTAGAGGGAGCTTTACTCTGTATCTAGCCCCGTGCTGTACCTGTCCTGGGAGTGTTTGATGGGGACAGTGTAGCGGGAGCTTTACTCTGTATCTAACCCCGAGCTGTACCTGTCCTGGGAGTGTTTGATGGGGACAGTGTAGAGGGAGCTTTAGACTGTATCTAACCCCGTGCTGTACCTGTCCTGGGAGTGTTTGATGGGGACATTGTAGAGGGAGCTTTACTCTGTATCTAACCCCGTGCTGTACCTGTCCTGGGAGTGTTTGATGGGGACAGTGTAGAGGGAGCTTTACTCTGTATCTAACCCCGTGCTGTACCTGTTAGGGGAGTGTTTGACTTCTTTAATCTGCTCATTTGAATTCCTTGTCCCCATTTCTGTAACTTTTGTTTTTTTTGTGACTGAACTACTTTCTGATTATTTTGCTTCAATTGTGAAGCTGAAGAGTGGAAAATTTGCTAAATTTGTAGCAAGGCCCACACTGCACCATGTGGCGGACACGGCATAGCTGGTGTATGAGGACTGCCCAGTGGGGCAGACGGCTTCCTGCGCCAGCATGGGGAACCCTGTTCCTGGCGCAGTGCCCCGACACAGAGTCACCCGCTGCGATCAGCAATGCCCATCGCTGGACGCGGGCGGGAGCAATTGGGGAATTTGCCATTGCGACGTCTCGACAATGTTCTGATTATGGATGTTCAACTCTGAGCCTTCTATGCTCCAGGGAAAAATGTCCCAGGCTATCCAGCCTCTCCTTACAACGCAGAGGTTGAAGAGCCCTCGGAGAGGCCTGTTATCCTCGCGGACGGTGAAGCGATGCCTGTAGACTCATTGATGGAATTTCTTGACCCCGAAGACCACAGCTAAACCCTCCTTCTCGATCTGGGCATATTGCTTCTCTGCGACCGGCACCATTCCTGAGGCGAAGGCGAGGGGACGTTCAGAACCGTCGTCCATGGTGTGGGCCAGCTCGGGCCCGAGGCTGCAGGGACAAGCGTCGTTGGTCAACAGGATTGGCCGGGCTGGGTCGAAGTGGGTTGACAGTCGTGATGAGAAGAGGTGTTGTTTCATGGCGATGAACGCTGCCTGCTGCTCTCACCCCCAATCCCAGTGTTACCCCTTTGTCAACAGATGCTGGAGGGGGCGGCTAAAATCATGGCCAGGTTCTGGAGGAACTGTTCACAGTATTCCAAAATTACTGGAGAGAATTCTTCGAGACAGGATCTACTCCCATTTGGAAGCAAATGGACATATTAGTGAGAGGCAGCACGGTTTTGTGAAGGGGAGGTCGTGTCTCACTAACTTGATAGAGTTTTTCGAGGAGGTCACTAAGATGATTGATGCAGGCAGGGCAGTGGATGTTGTCTATATGGACTTCAGTAAGGCCTTTGACAAGGTCCCTCATGGTAGACTAGTACAAAAGGTGAAGTCACATGGGATCAGGGGTGAGCTGGCAAGGTGGATACAGAACTGACTAGGCCATAGAAGGCAGAGAGTAGCAATGGAGGGATGCTTTTCTAATTGGAGGGCTGTGACCAGTGGTGTTCCACAGGGATCAGTGCTGGGACCTTTGCTGTTTGTAGTATATATAAATGATTTGGAGGAAAATGTAACTGGTCTGATTAGTAAGTTTGCAGACGACACAAAGGTTGGTGGAATTGCGGATAGCGATGAGGACTGTCGGAGGATTCAGCAGGATTTAGATCGTTTGGAGACTTGGGCGGAGAGATGGCAGATGGAGTTTAATCCGGACAAATGTGAGGTAATGCATTTTGGAAGGTCTAATGCAGGTAGGGAATATACAGTGAATGGTAGAACCCGCAAGAGTATTGAAAGTCAGAGAGATCTAGGTGTACAGGTCCACAGGTCACTGACAGGGGCAACACAGGTGGAGAAGGTAGTCAAGAAGGCATACGGCATGCTTGCCTTCATTGGCCGGGGCATTGAGTATAAGAATTGGCAAGTCATGTTGCAGCTGTATAGAACCTTAGTTAGGCCACACTTGGAGTATAGTGTTCAATTCTGGTCGCCACACTACCAGAAGGATGTGGAGGCTTTAGAGAGGGTGTAGAAGAGATTTACCAGGATGTTGCCTGGTATTGAGGGCATTATCTGTGAGGAGAGGTTGAATAAACTCTGTTTGTTCTCACTGGAACGACGGAGGTTGAGGGGCGACCTGATAGAGGTATACAAAATTATGAGGGCCATAGACAGAGTGGATAGTCAGAGGCTTTTCCCCAGGGTAGAGGGGTCAATTACTCAGGGGCATAGGTTTAAGGTGAGAGGGGCAAGGTTTAGAGTAGATGTACGAGGCAAGTTTTTCACACAGAGGGTAGTGGGTGCCTGGAACTCGCTACCGGAGGAGGTGGTGGAAGCAGCACATTAGCAACATTTAAGAGGCATCTGGATGGGTCCATGAATGGGGAGGAAATAGAGGGATACGGACCGGGTAAGGGCAGGTGTTTTTCTTTTAGTTGGGGCATCATGGTCGGCACGGGCTTGGAGGGCCGAAGGGCCTGTTCCTGTGCTGTACGTTTCTTTGTTCTAAGATTTTGTATTGCCAGTGGTTCCCTCGTATAAGTTGGTGTCCAACAGGGTCAGTGATTGAAGGCCACACTGTGCAGGGAGATCTGGCGGCAGTCTCGGTGCGGCCGCGCAGTGTAACTGCTGGTAGGTGCTGTCGTTATCTTCCATAGAGAGCCCTGTCATGGCGGTAGCGCCTGGTGGGTCAGGGGGCGGGTAGATCTGCACAGCGCCTCATGTTCCCTTGGTCTCCGCGTTCTTTTGCAGCCCCCACTGGTTGTTGGTCGTATTCCTGTTGCTGCTAGTTCGGGAGAGTAAGTCCGGCGGCATTCCCAGCCTCTATTACAGCGGCCTGTGCTCCTCCGGTAGATGTCCCACCGCCAGGGGCTGCCCTACCCACTTCTTGCTGAGTGTGATGGCCGTTAGTTTCGGGGCCCCAGTCTGAGTACCCCATTCCCTGGAGTCCTGGACCCCTTGCTTGGCGCTGTCTCAGCAAATGGCTCTCTCCTCCGTGCGGGGCAGGTCCAGGCGGGCCTCAGCTAGTAATTTCCGTTGCGTGGCCGCCTCACGGATTCCACACACTAAGCGGTCCTGGAGTGCCTCCTTTAATGTTGCTCCGAATTTACAAGTCTCAGCCAGTGCCTGAGCAGCCGTGTGGAACCGGACGCGGCGCACAATGAGTGGTGGTTTGGAGTCAAAATCCGCCCCCCCGCTGGGGTCGCCAGGATGGCGAACGGCGGGAACCTGGGTCTGGGTGAGGCAGGCTCTTTATCACACTGTAGGCGTGCCCTCCGCAGGCCGTTAGCAAAACTACAGCTTGTCTCTCATCGCCGGTCATCGCATTTATTCGAAAAAATCTTGCATTCGTTCCGCATATTGCCCCAAATCATCGGCATCTGCGTTAAAAGGTTCCAGTATTCCGATACACGGCATTTCGGCGGTTAGTAGTAGGGCCTCCCAAGGCCTCCTGGGATCTTGATGAGATAAGTCGGGTGCGCAGCAACTGGTGCCGACGTCAGCTCCACTGAATCCTCATCGCCAGTGTTGGACCCGCTGGTTAGCAGAAAGCAGAAATGATAAGTAGAAATTAATGGATTATTACAACAAAAACAGAAAATCTCAGCAAGCCTGGCAACGATTGTGGAGCGAGAGAGGGGAGCTAACCTGTTGAGTCTGGATGACTGTTTGTCAAAGCTGGCAAAGGTTTATTACAATGCAATTCAAAATACGCTTCCACTCCCCTCAGGGCCTCCTTCCGCGACCTACACCCAGGGCAGGGATTTTATGCAAGTAGGAATTCTCCTTGCTTAGCGGAAGCCCCGCCCCCTTAAAGGGTAAGTTCATATTCCGGGGAGGTCATGGGAAACCGTAGAATCATAGAATTTACAGTGCAGAAGGAGGCCATTCGGCCCATCGAGTCTGCACCGGCCCTTGGAAAGAGCACCCTACTTAAACCCACACCTCCATCCTACCCCCGTAACCCAGTAACCCCAACTAACATTTTGATCACTGAGGGATAATTTAGTGTGTCCAATCCACCTAACCTGCACATCTTTGGAGTGTGGGAGGAAACCGGAGCACCCGGAGGAAACCCACGCACACACGGGGAGGACGTGCAAACTCCGCACAGACAGTGACCCAAGCCGGGAATCGAACCTGGGACCCTGGAGCTGTGAAGCAACAGTGCTAACCACTGTGTCACCATACCGCCCTCTACTATATGGTCATGATCCTGAGAACTCCATTGGGTTACAACACCCCTCATAATTTTATACATTTCAATCAGGTCCTCCCTCAGTCTCCTCTGCTTCATGGAAAACAACCCCAGTCTATTGAGGGGTTCCCGGAAAAATAGCAGCTCGAGGCCGAGGTCTTTGTTCCTGAATCCTTGAATACTTTATCTGATACTTTATCGCTGGAGTTCAGAAGAATGAGGAGGAATTTCATAGAAACCTATAAAATTCTAACTGGACTGGACGGGGTAGATGCAGGAAGGATGTTCCCGATGGTGGGGGGGACTGGACAGGGTCGATGCAGGAAGGATGTTCCCGATGGTGGGGGGGACTGGACAGGGTCGATGCAGGAAGGATGTTCCCGATGGTGGGGGGGACTGGACAGGGTAGATGCAGGAAGGATGTTCCCGATGGTGGGGGGGGACTGGACAGGGTCGATGCAGGAAGGATGTTCCTGATGGTGGGGGGGACTGGACAGGGTCGATGCAGGAAGGATGTTCCCGATGGTGGGGGGGACTGGACAGGGTGGATGCAGGAAGGATGTTCCTGATGGTGGGGGGGGACTGGACAGGGTCGATGCAGGAAGGATGTTCCTGATGGTGGGGGGGACTGGACAGGGTCGATGCAGGAAGGATGTTCCCGATGGTGGGGGGGACTGGACAGGGTAGATGCAGGAAGGAAGTTCCTGATGGTGGGGGGGACTGGACAGGGTCGATGCAGGAAGGATGTTCCCAATGGTGGGGGGGACTGGACAGGGTGGATGCAGGAAGGATGTTCCTGATGGTGGGGGGGACTGGACAGGGTAGATGCAGGAAGGATGTTCCTGATGGTGGGGGGGACTGGACAGGGTGGATGCAGGAAGGATGATCCCGATGGTGGGGGTGGGACTGGACAGGGTGGATGCAGGAAGGATGATCCCGATGGTGGGGGGGGACTGGACAGGGTCGATGCAGGAAGGATGTTCCTGATGGTGGGGGGGACTGGACAGGGTGGATGCAGGAAGGATGTTCCCGATGGTGGGGGGGGGACTGGACAGGGTCGATGCAGGAAGGATGTTCCCGATGGTGGGGGGGACTGGACAGGGTGGATGCAGGAAGGATGTTCCCGATGGTGGGGGGGGACTGGACAGGGTGGATGCAGGAAGGATGATCCCGATGGTGGGGGGGGACTGGACAGGGTAGATGCAGGAAGGATGTTCCCGATGGTGGGGGGGACTGGACAGGGTAGATGCAGGAAGGATGTTCCCGATGGTGGGGGTGTCCAGAACCAGGGGGCACAGTCTGAGGATACGGGGGAGACCATTTCGGACCGAGATGAGGAGACATTTCTTCACCCAGAGAGTGGTCGGCCTGTGGAATTCACTCCCACAGGAAGTAGTTGAGGCCAAAACATTGTTTGTTTTCAAGTTGCAGTTGAATGTCGCACTGAGGGTGAAGGGGAACACAGGTTAAGGGGGGGGTGGGGGGTAGTGGGATTAGGCTATTGAGTTGGACGGTCAGCCATGATCATAGTGAATGGGGGAGCAGGCTCGAGGGGCCGAAAGGCCTCCTCCTGCTCCTATGTTTTTCTATGTTTCTAAATCATTCATACAAACCACAAACAGCAAGAGCCCAACACTGATCCCCGCGGGACCCCAACACTGATCCCTGCGGGACCCCAACACTGATCCCTGCGGGACCCCAACACTGATCGCTGCGGGACCCGAACACTGATCCCTGCGGGACCCCAACACTGATCCCTGCGGGACCCCAACACTGATCCCTGCGGGACCCCAACACTGATCCCCGCGGGACCCCAACACTGATCCCTGCGGGACCCCAACACTGATCCCTGCGGGACCCCAACACTGATCCCTGCCGGACCCCAACACTGATCCCTGCGGGACCCAAACACTGATCCCTGCGGGACCCCAACACTGACCCCTGCGGGACCCCAACACTGATCCCCGCGGGACCCCAACACTGACCCCTGCGGGACCCCAACACTGACCCCTGCGGGACCCCAACACTGATCCCTGCGGGACCCCAACACTGATCCCTGCGGGACCCCAACACTGATCCCTGTGGGACCCCAACACTGATCCCTGCAGGACCCCAACACTGATCCCCGCGGGACCCCAACACTGACCCCTGCGGGACCCCAACACTGATCCCTGCCGGACCCCAACACTGATCCCTGCGGGACCCCAAAACTGATCCCCGCCGGACCCCAACACTGATCCCGCGGGACCCCAACACTGATCCCCGCGGGACCCCAACACTGACCCCTGCGGGACCCCAACCCTGACCCCTGTGGGACCCCAACACTGATCCCCGCGGGACCCCAACACTGATCCCTGCCGGACCCCAACACTGAACCCCGCGGGACCCCAACGCTGACCCCTGCGGGACCCCAACACTGATCCTTGCCGGACCCCAACACTGACCCCTGCGGGACCCCAACACTGATCCCCGCGGGACCCCAACACTGACCCCTGCGGGACCCCAACACTGATCCCTGCGGGACCCCAACACTGATCCCTACGGGACCCCAACACTGAACCCTGCGGGACCCTAACACTGATCCCTGCGGGACCCCAACACTGACCCCTGCGGGACCCCAACACTGATCCCTGCCGGACCCCAACACTGACCCCTGCGGGACCCCAACCCTGACCCCTGCGGGACCCCAACACTGACCCCTGCGGGACCCCAACACTGATCCCCGCGGGACCCCAACACTGATCTCTGCGGGACCCAGACACTGACCCCTGCGGGACCCCAACACTGATCCCTGCGGGACCCCAACACTGACCCCTGCGGGACCCCAACACTGACCCCTGCGGGACCCCAACACTGATCCCTGCCGGACCCCAACACTGATCCCTGCGGGACCCCAACACTGATCCCCGCGGGACCCCAACACTGATCCCTGCTGGACCCCAACACTGATCCCCGCGGGACCCCAACACTGATCCCTGCGGGACCCCAACACTGATCCCTGCCGGACCCCAACACTGACCCCTGTGGGACCCCAACACTGATCCCTGCCGGACCCCAACACTGACCCCTGCGGGACCCCAACACTGATCCCTGCCGGACCCCAACACTGATCCCTGCGGGACCCCAACACTGACCCCTGCGGGACCCCAACACTGATCCCTGCGGGACCCCAACTCTGATCCCTGCCGTCCCCAACACTGATCCCCGCGGGACCCCAACACTGATCCCTGCGGGACCCCAACACTGATCCCTGCCGGACCCCAACACTGACCCCTGTGGGACCCCAACACTGATCCCTGCCGGACCCCAACACTGACCCCTGCGGGACCCCAACACTGATCCCTGCCGGACCCCAACACTGATCCCTGCGGGACCCCAACACTGATCCCTGCCGGACCCCAACACTGATCCCCGCGGGACCCCAACACTGATCCCTGCGGGACCCCAACACTGACCCATGCGGGACCCCAACACTGATCCCTGCGGGACCCCAACACTGATCCCTGCGAGACCCCAACACTGAACCCTGCGGGACCCCAACACTGATCCCTGCGGGACCCCAACACTGATCCCTGCCGGACCCCAACATTGATCCCTGCGGGACCCCAACACTGATCCCTGCCGGACCCCAACACTGATCCCCGCGGGACCCCAACACTGATCCCCGCGGGACCCCAACACTGATCCCTGCGGGACCCCAACACTGATCCCCGCGGGACCCCAACACTGATCCCTGCGGGGCCCAACACTGATCCCCGCCGGACCCCAACACTGACCCCTGCGGGACCCCAACACTGATCCCTGCGGGACCCCAACACTGATCCCTGTGGGACCCCAACACTGATCCCTGCGGGACCCCAACACTGATCCCCGCGGGACCCCAACACTGATCCCTGCCGGACCCCAACACTGATCCCCGCGGGACACCAACACTGATCCCTGCGGAACCCCAACACTGACCCCTGCGGAACCCCAACACTGATCCCTGCCGGACCCCAACACTGATCCCTGCCGGACCCCAACACTGATCCCCGCGGGACCCCAACGCTGACCCCTGCGGGACCCCAACACTGATCCTTGCCGGACCCCAACACTGACCCCTGCGGGACCCCAACACTGATCCCCGCGGGACCCCAACACTGACCCCTGCGGGACCCCAACACTGATCCCTGCGGGACCCCAACACTGATCCCTACGGGACCCCAACACTGAACCCTGCGGGACCCCAACACTGATCCCTGCGGGACCCCAACACTGACCCCTGCGGGACCCCAACACTGATCCCTGCCGGACCCCAACACTGACCCCTGCGGGACCCCAACCCTGACCCCTGCGGGACCCCAACACTGACCCCTGCGGGACCCCAACACTGATCCCCGCGGGACCCCAACACTGATCTCTGCGGGACCCAGACACTGACCCCTGCGGGACCCCAACACTGATCCCTGCGGGACCCCAACACTGACCCCTGCGGGACCCCAACACTGACCCCTGCGGGACCCCAACACTGATCCCTGCCGGACCCCAACACTGATCCCTGCGGGACCCCAACACTGATCCCCGCGGGACCCCAACACTGATCCCTGCCGGACCCCAACACTGATCCCCGCGGGACCCCAACACTGATCCCTGCGGGACCCCAACACTGATCCCTGCCGGACCCCAACACTGACCCCTGTGGGACCCCAACACTGATCCCTGCCGGACCCCAACACTGACCCCTGCGGGACCCCAACACTGATCCCTGCCGGACCCCAACACTGATCCCTGCGGGACCCCAACACTGACCCCTGCGGGACCCCAACACTGATCCCTGCGGGACCCCAACTCTGATCCCTGCCGTCCCCAACACTGATCCCCGCGGGACCCCAACACTGATCCCTGCGGGACCCCAACACTGATCCCTGCCGGACCCCAACACTGACCCCTGTGGGACCCCAACACTGATCCCTGCCGGACCCCAACACTGACCCCTGCGGGACCCCAACACTGATCCCTGCCGGACCCCTACACTGATCCCTGCGGGACCCCAACACTGATCCCTGCCGGACCCCAACACTGATCCCCGCGGGACCCCAACACTGATCCCTGCGGGACCCCAACACTGACCCCTGCGGGACCCCAACACTGATCCCTGCGGGACCCCAACACTGATCCCTGCGAGACCCCAACACTGAACCCTGCGGGACCCCAACACTGATCCCTGCGGGACCCCAACACTGATCCCTGCCGGACCCCAACATTGATCCCTGCGGGACCCCAACACTGATCCCTGCCGGACCCCAACACTGATCCCCGCGGGACCCCAACACTGATCCCCGCGGGACCCCAACACTGATCCCTGCGGGACCCCAACACTGATCCCCGCGGGACCCCAACACTGATCCCTGCGGGGCCCAACACTGATCCCCGCCGGACCCCAACACTGACCCCTGCGGGACCCCAACACTGATCCCTGTGGGACCCCAACACTGATTCCTGTGGGACCCCAACACTGATCCCTGCGGGACCCCAACACTGATCCCCGCGGGACCCCAACACTGATCCCTGCCAGACCCCAACACTGATCCCCGCGGGACACCAACACTGATCCCTGCGGAACCCCAACACTGACCCCTGCGGAACCCCAACACTGATCCCTGCCGGACCCCAACACTGATCCCTGCCGGACCCCAACACTGATCCCCGCGGGACCCCAACACTGACCCCTGCGGAACCCCAACACTGATCCCTGCCGGACCCCAACACTGATCCCTGCGGGACCCCAACACTGATCCCCGCGGGACCCCAACACTGATCCCTGCGGGACCCCAACACTGACCCCTGCGGGACCCCAACACTGATCCCTGCGGGACCCCAACACTGATCCCTGCGGGACCCCAACACTGATCCCTGCGAGACCCCAACACTGATCCCTGCGGGACCCCAACACTGATCCCTGCGGGACCCCACTGGACACAGGCTTCCAGTCAGAGAAACACCCCTCGACCATCACCCTCTGCTTCCTGCCACTCAGCCAATTCTGCATCCAATTTGCCAAATTTCCTTGGATCCCGTGGGCTCTTACCGTCGCTACCGTCTCCCACGTGGCACCTTATCAAAAGCCTTGCTGTATTCCAAGTAAACTCCATCAAATGTACTCCCCTCATCTAAACACCTGGTCACCTCTTCTGAAAACTCAGTCAAGTTGGTCAGAAATGACCTCCCCTGAACAAAACCATGCTGGGGGCTCGGTGGCGCAGTGGTTAGCACTGCTGCCTTACGGCGCCGAGGTCCCAGGTTCGATCCCGGCCCCGGGTCACTGTCCGTGTGGAGTTTGCACATTCTCCCCGTGTTTGCGTGGGTTTCGCCCCCACAACCTAAAGATGTGCCGGCTGGGTGGATTGGCCACGCTAAATTGCCCCTTCATTGGGAAAAATTAATTGTGTACTCTAAGTTTTAAAAAAAACCATGCTGACTGTCCCTGGTTAAACCTGCCTCTCCAAACGCAGGTTTGGTTTGGTGCAAAAATCAGACGGTGTGGTCATTGTCACAGTGAGGTTTGTGGGATTTGCTGCGCACACGTTGCCTGCTGCTTCCCACATTACAACAGTGACTTTCCGTCAGAAATGCTGAATGGGCTTTGAAAAACAGGAGCCAGTGTGTGTGTGGCCTTATTGAGAAACTGCTTTTAATGAGAGGTGTCCCTGCTTTGCTTCAGGTGACAATGAGTACGCGCAACGCTGTTCTCTCCGAGGAGAGTCTGTCGTGTCCGGTGTGTCTGGAAATATTTAAGAACCCTGTCACCATTGCCTGTGGACATAACTTCTGCATGGATTGCATCCGGAGCTGCTGGGACGAGGACACCGACTCGGACACCTGTAAATGCCCAGAATGCCGGCAGGATTTCAGACCACGCCCACCACTGGCCAAGAACATTGTCCTGTGCAAGATTGTGGAGAGGATGGTGAAGCCGGGCGTGGAGGGTTCCCCCGACACTGTGGCAGCTCCGGGCGAGGTCCCCTGCGACTTCTGCACCGACAACAAGCTGAGGGCCATCAAGTCGTGTGTGGTGTGCATGGCTTCCTTCTGTGAAACCCACCTCCGCTCCCACTATGAGGACACGGTGTTCCGGCACCATCAACTGGAAGACCAGGTCAGAGACTTTGGGAAGAGACGCTGTCCGGAGCACGGCCGAGCTCTGGAGTTTTACTGTCGAACTAACCAATCCTGTCTGTGCAGCGTCTGTGCCATTAAAGGACATCGCGACCACGACACGGTGACGGTGGAGGAGGAAGTCGCTGAGATCAAGGTACAGCCGCAGATCACAGATCAAAATAGCAATGGGACAAGGCAGCTTGAGGCAGGACAGCGAGGCAGAGGTCAGAGCGAGTGAGGGAGGATGGAGGGAGTGAGGGAGGATGGAGGGAGTTCAGAGCGAGTGAGGGAGGGAGCTCAGAGGGAGTGAGGGAGGATGGAGGGAGTGAGGGAGGATGGAGGGAGTTCAGAGGGAGTGAGGGAGGATGGAGGGAGTTCAGAGGGAGTGAGGGAGGATGGAGGGAGTTCAGAGCGAGTGAGGGAGGATGGAGGGAGTTCAGAGCGAGTGAGGGAGGGAGCTCAGAGGGAGTGAGGGAGCATGGAGGGAGTTCGGAGCGAGTGAGGGAGGATGGAGGGAGCTCAGAGGGAGTGAGGATGGAGGGAGCTCGGAGGGAGTGAGGGAGGATGGAAGGAGCTCAGAGGGAGTGAGGGAGGATGGAGGGAGTGAGGGAGGAGGGAGGAAGCTCAGAGGGAGTGAGGAAAGATGGAGGGAGTGAGGGAGGATGGAAGGAGTTAAGAGGGAGTGAGGGAGGGAGCTCAGAGGGAGTGAGGGAGCATGGAGGGAGTTCGGAGCGAGTGAGGGAAGATGGAGGGAGCTCAGAGGGAGTGAGGATGGACGGAGTAAGGGACGATGGAGGGAGTTCAGAGGGAGTGAGGATGGAGGGAGTTCAGAGGGAGTGAGGTAGGATGGAGGGAGCTCGGAGGGAGTGAGGCGAGGATGGAGGGAGCTCGGAGGGAGTGAGGGAGGATGGAAGGAGCTCAGAGGGAGTGAGGGAGGATGGAGGGAGTGAGGGAGGAGTGAGGGAGGATGGAGTGAGGGAGGAGTGAGGGAGGGAGGGAGCTCAGAGGGAGTGAGGGAGCATGGAGGGAGTTCGGAGCGAGTGAGGGAGGATGGAGGGAGCTCAGAGGGAGTGAGGATGGAGGGAGTAAGGGACGATGGAGGGAGTTCAGAGGGAGTGAGGATGGAGGGAGCTCGGAGGGAGTGAGGGAGGATGGAGGGAGCTCGGAGGGAGTGAGGGAGGATGGAAGGAGCTCAGAGGGAGTGAGGGAGGATGGAGGGAGTGAGGGAGGAGGGAGGAAGCTCAGAGGGAGTGAGGAAGGATGGAGGGAGTGAGGGAGGATGGAAGGAGTTAAGAGGGAGGATGGAGGGAGTGAGGGAGGATGGAAGGAGTTCAGAGGGAATGAGCAAAGATGGAGGGAGTTCAGAGGGAGGATGGAAGGAGTTCAGAGGGAGTTCAGAGGGAGTGAGGCAGTTCAGAGGGAGTGAGGCAGTTCAGAGGGAGTGAGGCAGTTCAGAGGGAGTGAGGGAGGATGGAAGGAGTTCAGAGGGAGTGAGGATGGAGGGAGTCCAATTTTAATTAAATTCAAATTGCACCATCTGCCCTGGTGGGATTCGGACCCGGGCCCGCAGAGCAGTACTCTGGGCCTCTGGGTCACTGGTCCAGTGAAAATACCACACCCCCACTGCCTGACCAGGAGTGCTCAGAGGGAGAAATTATCCGCTGTGTTCTCCTACTGCCGAGCTTTGGCCTCCAAACAGATGCAAAATCTTTTTCTATCTGCACAGAACCACATTGAGGAAAGGCAGGTTGAACTGGAGAGAGATCGACAGATCACCACGGGAGAGATGGGCAAACTGAGACACAGCGTCGAACTGTTTGACGTAGGTACATGTGTGAGTGAGAGACAGGCTGGGTGTGAGGGTGATCAGCAAATGGGGATATGCTGGGTGACGGTACTCTGGGTGGGGTTTGGTGGGTGATGGTGAGCTGGGTGGGGGTTTGGTGGGTGAGGGTGAGCTGGGCGGGGGTTTGGTGGGTGAGGGTGAGCTGGGTGGGGTTTGGTGGGTGAGGGTGAGCTGGGTGGGGGTTTGGTGGGTGAGGGTGAGCTGGGTGGGGGTTTGGTGGGTGATGGTGAGCTGGGTGGGGGTTTGGTGTGTGACGGTGAGCTGGGTGGGGGTTTGGTGGGTGAGGGTGAGCTGGGTGGGGATTGGTGGGTGACGGTGAGCTGGGTGGGGGTTTGGTGGGTGAGGGTGAGCTGGGTGGGGTTTGGTGGGTGAGGGTGAGCTGGGTGGGGGTTTGGTGGGTGAGGGTGAGCTGGGCGGGGGTTTGGTGGGTGAGGGTGAGCTGGGTGGGGTTTGGTGGGTGAGGGTGAGCTGGGTGGGGGTTTGGTGGGTGAGGGTGAGCTGGGTGGGGGTTTGGTGGGTGATGGTGAGCTGGGTGGGGGTTTAGTGGGTGAGGGTGAGCTGGGTGGGGGTTTGATGGGTGAGGGTGAGCTGGGTGGGGGTTTGATGGGTGACGGTGAGCTGAGTGGGGGTTTGATGGGTGAGGGTGAGCTGGGTGGGGATCGGTGGGTGAGGGTGAGCTGGGTGGGGTTTGGTGGGTGATGGTGAGCTGGGTGGGGGTTTGGTGGGTGAGGGTGAGCTGGGTGGGGATCGGTGAGTGACGGTGAGCTGGGTGGGGTTTGGTGGGTGATGGTGAGCTGGGTGGGGGTTTGGTGCGTGATGGTGAGCTGGGTGGGGGTTTGGTGTGTGACGGTGAGCTGGGTGGGGGTTTGGTGGGTGAGGGTGAGCTGGGTGGGGATTGGTGGGTGACGGTGAGCTGGGTGGGGGTTTGGTGGGTGAGGGTGAGCTGGGTGGGGTTTGGTGGGTGAGGGTGAGCTGGGTGGGGGTTTGGTGGGTGAGGGTGAGCTGGGTGGGGGTTTGGTGGGTGAGGGTGAGCTGGGTGGGGGTTTGGTGGGTGATGGTGAGCTGGGTGGGGATTTGATGGGTGAGGGTGAGCTGGGTGGGGGTTTGGTGGGTGAGGGTGAGCTGGGTGGGGTTTGGTGGGTGAGGGTGAGCTGGGTGGGGTTTGGTGGGTGATGGTGAGCTGGGTGGGGGTTTGGTGGGTGAGGGTGAGCTGGGTGGGGGTTTGGTGGGTGATGGTGAGCTGGGTGGGGGTTTGGTGGGTGAGGGTGAGCTGGGTGGGGTTTTGGTGGGTGATGGTGAGCTGGGTGGGGGTTTGGTGTGTGAGGGTGAGCTGGGTGGGGGTTTGGTGGGTGAGGGTGAGCTGGGTGGGGGTTTGGTGGGTGTTGGTGAGCTGGGTGGGGGTTTGGTGGGTGCCAGTGAGCTGGGTGGGTATTCGGTGAGTGAGGGTGAGCTGGGTGGGGATCGGTGGGTGACGGTGAGCTGGGTGGGGATTGGTGGGTGACGGTGAGCTGGGTGGTGGTTTGGTGGGTGACGGTGAGCTGGGTGGGGGTTTGGTGGGTGAGGGTGAGCTGGGTGGGGTTTGGTGGGTGAGGGTGAGCTGGGTGGGGGTTTGGTGGGTGAGGGTGAGCTGGGTGGGGATTGGTGGGTGACGGTGAGCTGGGTGGGGGTTTGGTGGGTGATGGTGAGCTGGGTGGGGGTTTGGTGGGTGAGGGTGAGCTGGGTGGGGGTTTGGTGGGTGATGGTGAGCTGGGTGGGGGTTTGGTGGGTGAGGGTGAGCTGGGTGGGGGTTTGGTGAGTGAGGGTGAGCTGGGTGGGGTTTGGTGGGTGACGGTGAGCTGGGTGGGGGTTTGGTGGGTGAGGGTGAGCTGGGCGGGGGTTTGGTGGGTGAGGGTGAGCTGGGTGGGGGTTTGGTGGTTGAGGGTGAGCTGGGTGGGGGTTTGGTGGGTGATGGTGAGCTGGGTGGGGGTTTGGTGGGTGAGGGTGAGCTGGGTGGGGGTTTGGTGAGTGAGGGTGAGCTGGGTGGGGTTTGGTGGGTGAGGGTGAGCTGGGTGGGGTTTTGTGGGTGACGGTACTCTGGGTGTTATCTGGTCTGTTACTGGATTAACCTGCAGTGATTCTGCTCAGCTGTAACAATATCATTCTCTAAGTGGATGGGAAGACCCCAGAATATAACCCTGGCTCATAAAGAACGAGGGCGGGATTCTCCGCTGGCTGTCGCTGAAATCAGGAAATGCGATTGGGCGGAGAATAGGTTATGACGCTAAAACCGCGGCAGGCGCCAATTTAACGCCAAATTGCTATTGTCCGTCACCTCAAAGGCGGCGTCAATGCGGTCGGGAACGCACGTACAGTAAATACCGTTAGCATATCATTAACGGGCCCGACCCGATATCCTGCGGGGGCCCGACCCGGTATTCTGCGGGGGTCCGACCCGGTATTCTGCGGGGGCCCGACCCGGTATTCTGCGGGGGTCTGACCCGGTATTCTGCGGGGACTCCGACCCGGTATTCTGCGGGGGCCCGACCCGGTATTCTGCGGGGGCTCCGCGTCCCGGTATTCTGCGGGGGTCCGACCCGGAATCCTGCGGGGACTCCACGACCCGGTATTCTGCGGGGGTCCGACCCGGTATTCAGCAGATGTCCGACCCGGTATTCTGCGGGGACTCCGCGACCCGGTATTCTGCGGGGGCCCAACCCGGTATTCTGCGGGGGCCCGACACGGTATTCTGCCGGGGTCTGTCCCGGTATTCAGCGGGGACTCCGCGACCCGGTATTCTGCAGGGGTCCGACCCGGTATTCTGCGGGGGTCTGACCCGGTATTCTGCGGTGGCCCGACCCGGTATTCTACGGGGGCCCGACCCGGTATTCTGCGGGGGCCCGACCCGGTATTCTGCGGGGGTCCGGCCCGGTATTCTGCGGGGACTCCGCGACCCGTTATTCTGCGGGTGTCCGACCCGGTATTCTGCGGGGGCCCGACCTGGTATTCTGCGGGGACTCCGCGACCCGTTATTCTGCGGGTGTCCGACCCGGTATTCTGCGGGGGTCCGACCCGGTATTCTGCGGGGACTCCGCGACCCGGTATTCTGCGGGTGCCCGACCCGGTATTCTGCGGGAGTCCGACTCGGTATTCTGCGGGGGTCCGACCCGGTATTCTGCGGGGACACCGGAACCCGGTATTCTGCGGGGGCCCGACCCGGTATTCTGCGGGGGTCCGACTCGGTATTCTGCGGAGGTCCGACCCGGTATTCTGCGGGGACTCCGCGACCCGGTATTCTGCGGGGGTCCGACCCGGTATTCTGCGGGGGTCCGACTCGGTATTCTGCGGAGGTCCGACCCGGTATTCTGCGGGGACTCCGCGACCCGGTATTCTGCGGGTACTCCGCGACCCGGTATTCTGCGGGGATCCGACCCGGTATTCTGCGGGGGCCCGACCCGGTATTCTGCGGGGGCCCGACCCGGTATTCTGCGGGGGTCCGGCCCGGTATTCTGCGGGAGCCCGACCTGGTATTCTGCGGGTACTCCGCGACCCGGTATTCTGCGGGGGTCCGACCCGGTATTCTGCGGGGGTCCGGCCCGGTAATCTGCGGGAGCCCGACCTGGTATTCTGCGGGTACTCCGCGACCCGGTATTCTGCGGGGGTCCGACCCGGTATTCTGCGGGGGTCCGGCCCGGTAATCTGCGGGGGCCCGACCTGGTATTCTGCGGGTACTCCGCGACCCGGTATTCTGCGGGGGTCCGACCCGGTTTTCTGCGGGGGTCCGACCCGGTATTCTGCGGGGACTCCGCGACCCGGTATTCTGCGGGGGTCTGGCCCGGTATTCTGCGGGGGTCCGACCCGGTATTCTGCGGGGACTCCGCGACCCTGTATTCTGCGGGTGCCCGACCCGGTATTCTGCGGGGGTCCGACTCGGTATTCTGCGGGGGTCCGACCCGGTATTCTGCGGGGACTCCGCGACCCGGTATTCTGCGGGGGCCCGTCCCGGTATTCTGCGGGGGCCCGACCCGGTATTCTGCGGGGGTCCAACCCGGTATTCTGCGGGGGTCCGACTTGGTATTCTGCGGGGGTCCGACCCGTATTCTGCGGGGACTCCGCGACCCGGTATTCTGCGGGTACTCCGCGACCCGGTATTCTGCGGGGGTCCGACCCGGTATTCTGCGGGGGCCCGACCCGGTATTCTGCGGGGGCCCGACCCGGTATTCTGCGGTGGACCGGCCCGGTATTCTGCGGGGGTCCGACCCGGTATTCTGCGGGGGTCCGACCCGGTATTCTGCGGGGCCCCGAGCTGGTATTCTGCGGGTACTCCGCGACCCGGTATTCTGCGGGGGTCCGACCCGGTATTCTGCGGGGGTCCGACCCGGTATTCTGCGGGGGCTCGACCCGGTATTCTGCGGGGCCCCGAGCTGGTATTCTGCGGGTACTCCGCGACCCGGTATTCTGCGGGGGTCCGACCCGGTATTCTGCGGGGGTCCGACCCGGTATTCTGCGGGGGTCCGACCCGGTATTCTGCGGGGACTCCGCGACCCGGTAGTCTGGCCCGGTATTCTGCGGGGGTCCGACCCGGTATTCTGCGGGGACTCCGCGACCCGGTATTCTGCGGGGGTCCGACTCGGTATTCTGCGGGGGTCCGACCCGGTATTCTGCGGGGACTCCGCGACCCGGTATTCTGCGGGGGTCCGACTCGGTATTCTGCGGGGGTCCGACCCGGTATTCTGCGGGGACTCCGCGACCCGGTATTCTGCGGGGACCCGTCCCGGTATTCTGCGGCGGTCCGACCAGGTATTCTGCGGGGGCCCGACCCGGTATTCTGCAGGGGCCCGACCCGGTATTCTGCGGGGGTCCGACCCGGTATTCTGCGGGGGCCCGACCCGGTATTCTGCGGGGGTCCGACCCGGTATTCTGCGGGGACTCCGCGACCCGGTATTCTGCGGGGACTCCGCGACCAGGTAGTCTGCGGGGGTCCGACCCGGTATTCTGCGGGGGTCCGACCCGGTATTCTGCGGGGCCTCCGCGACCCGGTATTCTGCGGGGGTCCGACCCGGTATTCTGCGGGGGTCCGACCCGGTCTTCTGCGGGGGTCCGACCCGGTATTCTGCGGGGGTCCGACCCGGTATTCTGCGGGGGTCCGACCCGGTATTCAGCGGGGACTCCGCGACCCGGTATTCTGCGGGGGTCCGACCCGGTATTCTGCGGGGGTCCGACCCGGTATTCTGCGGGGGCCCGACCCGGTATTCTGCGTGGGTCCGACCCGGTATTCTGCGGGTGCCCGACCCGGTATTCTGCGGGGGCCCGACCCGGTATTCTGCGGGGATTCCGCGACCCGGTATTCTGCGGGGGTCCGACCCGGTATTCTACGGGGGCCCGACCCGGTATTCTGCGGGGACTCCGCGACCCGGTATTCTGCGGGGGTCCGACCCGGTATTCTGCGGTGGACCGGCCCGGTATTCTGCGGGGCCCCGAGCTGGTATTCTGCGGGTACTCCGCGACCCGGTATTCTGCGGGGGTCCGACCCGGTATTCTGCGGGGACTCCGCGACCCGGTATTCTGCGGGGGTCTGGCCCGGTATTCTGCGGGGGTCCGACCCGATATTCTGCGGGGACTCCGCGACCCGGTATTCTGCGGGGGTCCGACTCGGTATTCTGCGGGGGTCCGACCCGGTATTCTGCGGGGACTCCGCGACCCGGTATTCTGCGGGGGTCCGACTCGGTATTCTGCGGGGGTCCGACCCGGTATTCTGCGGGGACTCCGCGACCCGGTATTCTGCGGGGGTCCGACTCGGTATTCTGCGGGGGTCCGACCCGGTGTTCTGCGGGGACTCCGCGACCCGGTATTCTGCGGGGGTCCGACTCGGTATTCTGCGGGGGTCCGACCCGGTATTCTGCGGGGACTCCGCGACCCGGTATTCTGCGGGGACCCGTCCCGGTATTCTGCGGGGGTCCGAGCCGGTATTCTGCGGCGGTCCGACCAGGTATTCTGCGGGGGTCCGACCCGGTATTCTGCGGGGGCCCGACCCGGTATTCTGCGGGGACTCCGCGACCCGGTATTCTGCGGGGACTCCGCGACCAGGTAGTCTGCGGGGGTCCGACCCGGTATTCTGCGTTGGTCCGACCCGGTATTCTGCGGGGCCTCCGCGACCCGGTATTCTGCGGGGGTCCGACCCGGTATTCTGCGGGGGTCCGACCCGGTATTCTGCGGCGGTCCGACCCGGTATTCTGCGGGGGTCCGACCCGGTATTCAGCGGGGACTCCGCGACCCGGTATTCTGCGGGGGTCCGACCCGGTATTCTGCGGGGGTCCGACCCGGTATTCTGCGGGGGCCCGACCCGGTATTCTGCGTGGGTCCGACCCGGTATTCTGCGGGGGTCCGACCCGGTATTCTGCGGGGGCCCGACCCGGTATTCTACGGGGGCCCGACCCGGTATTCTGCGGGGACTCCGCGACCCGGTATTCTGCGGGGGTCCGACCCGGTATTCAGCGGGTGTCCGACCCGGTATTCTGCGGGGTCCCGACCCGGTATTCTGCGGGGACTCCGCGACCCGGTATTCTGCGGGGGCCCGACCCGGTATTCTGCGGGGGCCCGACCCGGTATTCTGCGGGGTCTCCGCGACCCGGTATTCTGCGGAGGCACGACCCGGTATTCTGCGGGGGCCCGACCCGGTATCCTGCGGGGGTCCGACCCGGTATTCTGCGGGGACTACGCGACCCGGTATTCTGCGGGGGTCCGACACGGTATTCTGCGGGGGCCCGACCCCGTATTCTGCGGGGGCCCGACCCGGTATTCTGCGGGGACTCCGCGACCCGGTATTCTGCGGGGGTCCGACCCGGTATTTGCGGGGGTCCGACCCGGTATTCTGCGGGGGCCCGACCCGGTATTCTGCGGGGCCCCGACTCGGTATTCTGCGGGGATTCCGCGACCCGGTATTCTGCGGGGGTCCGACCCGGTATTCTGCGGGGGCCCGGCCCGGTATTCTGCGGGGGCTCCGCGACCCGGTATTCTGCGAGGGCCCGACCCGGTATTCTGCCGGGGTCCGACCCGGTATTCTGCGGGGGCTCCGCGACCCGGTATTCTGCGAGGGCCCGACCCGGTATTCTGCGGGGGTCCGACCCGTTATTCTGCGGGGGTCCGACCCGGTATTCTGCGGGGACTCCGCGACCCGATATTCTGCGGGGGTCCGACCCGGTATTCTGCGGGGGCCCGACCCGGTATTCTGCGGGGGTCTGACCCGGTATTCTGCGGGGACTCCGCGACCCGGTATTCTGCGGGGGCCCGACCCGGTATTCTGCGGGGGCTCCGCGACCCGGTATTCTGCGAGGGCCCGACCCGGTATTCTGCGGGGGTCCGACTCGGTATTCTGCGGAGGTCCGACCCGGTATTCTGCGGGGACTCCGCGACCCGGTATTCTGCGGGGGTCCGACCCGGTATTCTGCGGGGGTCCGACTCGGTATTCTGCGGAGGTCCGACCCGGTATTCTGCGGGGACTCCGCGACCCGGTATTCTGCGGGTACTCCGCGACCCGGTATTCTGCGGGGATCCGACCCGGTATTCTGCGGGGGCCCGACCCGGTATTCTGCGGGGGCCCGACCCGGTATTCTGCGGGGGTCCGGCCCGGTATTCTGCGGGAGCCCGACCTGGTATTCTGCGGGTACTCCGCGACCCGGTATTCTGCGGGGGTCCGACCCGGTATTCTGCGGGGGTCCGGCCCGGTAATCTGCGGGAGCCCGACCTGGTATTCTGCGGGTACTCCGCGACCCGGTATTCTGCGGGGGTCCGACCCGGTATTCTGCGGGGGTCCGGCCCGGTAATCTGCGGGGGCCCGACCTGGTATTCTGCGGGTACTCCGCGACCCGGTATTCTGCGGGGGTCCGACCCGGTTTTCTGCGGGGGTCCGACCCGGTATTCTGCGGGGACTCCGCGACCCGGTATTCTGCGGGGGTCTGGCCCGGTATTCTGCGGGGGTCCGACCCGGTATTCTGCGGGGACTCCGCGACCCTGTATTCTGCGGGTGCCCGACCCGGTATTCTGCGGGGGTCCGACTCGGTATTCTGCGGGGGTCCGACCCGGTATTCTGCGGGGACTCCGCGACCCGGTATTCTGCGGGGGCCCGTCCCGGTATTCTGCGGGGGCCCGACCCGGTATTCTGCGGGGGTCCAACCCGGTATTCTGCGGGGGTCCGACTTGGTATTCTGCGGGGGTCCGACCCGTATTCTGCGGGGACTCCGCGACCCGGTATTCTGCGGGTACTCCGCGACCCGGTATTCTGCGGGGGTCCGACCCGGTATTCTGCGGGGGCCCGACCCGGTATTCTGCGGGGGCCCGACCCGGTATTCTGCGGTGGACCGGCCCGGTATTCTGCGGGGGTCCGACCCGGTATTCTGCGGGGGTCCGACCCGGTATTCTGCGGGGCCCCGAGCTGGTATTCTGCGGGTACTCCGCGACCCGGTATTCTGCGGGGGTCCGACCCGGTATTCTGCGGGGGTCCGACCCGGTATTCTGCGGGGGCTCGACCCGGTATTCTGCGGGGCCCCGAGCTGGTATTCTGCGGGTACTCCGCGACCCGGTATTCTGCGGGGGTCCGACCCGGTATTCTGCGGGGGTCCGACCCGGTATTCTGCGGGGGTCCGACCCGGTATTCTGCGGGGACTCCGCGACCCGGTAGTCTGGCCCGGTATTCTGCGGGGGTCCGACCCGGTATTCTGCGGGGACTCCGCGACCCGGTATTCTGCGGGGGTCCGACTCGGTATTCTGCGGGGGTCCGACCCGGTATTCTGCGGGGACTCCGCGACCCGGTATTCTGCGGGGGTCCGACTCGGTATTCTGCGGGGGTCCGACCCGGTATTCTGCGGGGACTCCGCGACCCGGTATTCTGCGGGGACCCGTCCCGGTATTCTGCGGCGGTCCGACCAGGTATTCTGCGGGGGCCCGACCCGGTATTCTGCAGGGGCCCGACCCGGTATTCTGCGGGGGTCCGACCCGGTATTCTGCGGGGGCCCGACCCGGTATTCTGCGGGGGTCCGACCCGGTATTCTGCGGGGACTCCGCGACCCGGTATTCTGCGGGGACTCCGCGACCAGGTAGTCTGCGGGGGTCCGACCCGGTATTCTGCGGGGGTCCGACCCGGTATTCTGCGGGGCCTCCGCGACCCGGTATTCTGCGGGGGTCCGACCCGGTATTCTGCGGGGGTCCGACCCGGTCTTCTGCGGGGGTCCGACCCGGTATTCTGCGGGGGTCCGACCCGGTATTCTGCGGGGGTCCGACCCGGTATTCAGCGGGGACTCCGCGACCCGGTATTCTGCGGGGGTCCGACCCGGTATTCTGCGGGGGTCCGACCCGGTATTCTGCGGGGGCCCGACCCGGTATTCTGCGTGGGTCCGACCCGGTATTCTGCGGGTGCCCGACCCGGTATTCTGCGGGGGCCCGACCCGGTATTCTGCGGGGATTCCGCGACCCGGTATTCTGCGGGGGTCCGACCCGGTATTCTACGGGGGCCCGACCCGGTATTCTGCGGGGACTCCGCGACCCGGTATTCTGCGGGGGTCCGACCCGGTATTCTGCGGTGGACCGGCCCGGTATTCTGCGGGGCCCCGAGCTGGTATTCTGCGGGTACTCCGCGACCCGGTATTCTGCGGGGGTCCGACCCGGTATTCTGCGGGGACTCCGCGACCCGGTATTCTGCGGGGGTCTGGCCCGGTATTCTGCGGGGGTCCGACCCGATATTCTGCGGGGACTCCGCGACCCGGTATTCTGCGGGGGTCCGACTCGGTATTCTGCGGGGGTCCGACCCGGTATTCTGCGGGGACTCCGCGACCCGGTATTCTGCGGGGGTCCGACTCGGTATTCTGCGGGGGTCCGACCCGGTATTCTGCGGGGACTCCGCGACCCGGTATTCTGCGGGGGTCCGACTCGGTATTCTGCGGGGGTCCGACCCGGTGTTCTGCGGGGACTCCGCGACCCGGTATTCTGCGGGGGTCCGACTCGGTATTCTGCGGGGGTCCGACCCGGTATTCTGCGGGGACTCCGCGACCCGGTATTCTGCGGGGACCCGTCCCGGTATTCTGCGGGGGTCCGAGCCGGTATTCTGCGGCGGTCCGACCAGGTATTCTGCGGGGGTCCGACCCGGTATTCTGCGGGGGCCCGACCCGGTATTCTGCGGGGACTCCGCGACCCGGTATTCTGCGGGGACTCCGCGACCAGGTAGTCTGCGGGGGTCCGACCCGGTATTCTGCGTTGGTCCGACCCGGTATTCTGCGGGGCCTCCGCGACCCGGTATTCTGCGGGGGTCCGACCCGGTATTCTGCGGGGGTCCGACCCGGTATTCTGCGGCGGTCCGACCCGGTATTCTGCGGGGGTCCGACCCGGTATTCAGCGGGGACTCCGCGACCCGGTATTCTGCGGGGGTCCGACCCGGTATTCTGCGGGGGTCCGACCCGGTATTCTGCGGGGGCCCGACCCGGTATTCTGCGTGGGTCCGACCCGGTATTCTGCGGGGGTCCGACCCGGTATTCTGCGGGGGCCCGACCCGGTATTCTACGGGGGCCCGACCCGGTATTCTGCGGGGACTCCGCGACCCGGTATTCTGCGGGGGTCCGACCCGGTATTCAGCGGGTGTCCGACCCGGTATTCTGCGGGGTCCCGACCCGGTATTCTGCGGGGACTCCGCGACCCGGTATTCTGCGGGGGCCCGACCCGGTATTCTGCGGGGGCCCGACCCGGTATTCTGCGGGGTCTCCGCGACCCGGTATTCTGCGGAGGCACGACCCGGTATTCTGCGGGGGCCCGACCCGGTATCCTGCGGGGGTCCGACCCGGTATTCTGCGGGGACTACGCGACCCGGTATTCTGCGGGGGTCCGACACGGTATTCTGCGGGGGCCCGACCCCGTATTCTGCGGGGGCCCGACCCGGTATTCTGCGGGGACTCCGCGACCCGGTATTCTGCGGGGGTCCGACCCGGTATTTGCGGGGGTCCGACCCGGTATTCTGCGGGGGCCCGACCCGGTATTCTGCGGGGCCCCGACTCGGTATTCTGCGGGGATTCCGCGACCCGGTATTCTGCGGGGGTCCGACCCGGTATTCTGCGGGGGCCCGGCCCGGTATTCTGCGGGGGCTCCGCGACCCGGTATTCTGCGAGGGCCCGACCCGGTATTCTGCCGGGGTCCGACCCGGTATTCTGCGGGGGCTCCGCGACCCGGTATTCTGCGAGGGCCCGACCCGGTATTCTGCGGGGGTCCGACCCGTTATTCTGCGGGGGTCCGACCCGGTATTCTGCGGGGACTCCGCGACCCGATATTCTGCGGGGGTCCGACCCGGTATTCTGCGGGGGCCCGACCCGGTATTCTGCGGGGGTCTGACCCGGTATTCTGCGGGGACTCCGCGACCCGGTATTCTGCGGGGGCCCGACCCGGTATTCTGCGGGGGCTCCGCGACCCGGTATTCTGCGAGGGCCCGACCCGGTATTCTGCGGGGGTCCGACCCGGTATTCTGCGGGGGCTCCGCGACCCGGTATTCTGCGAGGGCCCGACCCGGTATTCTGCGGGGGTCCGACCCGTTATTCTGCGGGGGTCCGACCCGGTATTCTGCGGGGACTCCGCGACCCGATATTCTGCGGGGGTCCGACCCGGTATTCTGCGGGGGCCCGACCCGGTATTCTGCGGGGGTCTGACCCGGTATTCTGCGGGGACTCCGCGACCCGGTATTCTGCGGGGGCCCGACCCGGTATTCTGCGGGGGCCCGACCCGGTATCCTGCGGGGGTCCGACCCGGTATTCTGTGGGGACTACGCGACCCGGTATTCTGCGGGGGTCCGACCCGGTATTCTGCGGGGCCCCGACTCGGTATTCTGCGGGGACTCCGCGACCCTGTATTCTGTGGGGGCCCGACCCGGTATTCTGCGGGGCCCCGACTCGGTATTCTGCGGGGATTCCGCGACCCGGTATTCTGCGGGGGTCCGACCCGGTATTCTGCGGGGGCCCGACCCGGTATTCTGCGGGGGCTCCGCGACCCGGTATTCTGCGAGGGCCCGACCCGGTATTCTGCGGGGGTCCGACCCGGTATTCTGCGGGGGCTCCGCGACCCGGTATTCTGCGAGGGCCCGACCCGGTATTCTGCGGGGGTCCGACCCGGTATTCTGCGGGAGTCCGACCCGGTATTCTGCGGGGACTCCGCGACCCGGTATTCTGCGGGGGTCCGACCCGGTATTCTGCGGGGGCCCGACCCGGTATTCTGCGGGGGCTCCGCGACCCGGTATTCTGCGAGGGCCCGACCCGGTATTCTGCGGGGGCCCGACCCGGTATCCTGCGGGGGTCCGACCCGGTATTCTGCGGGGACTACGCGACCCGGTATTCTGCGGGGGTCCGACCCGGTATTCTGCGGGGCCCCGACTCGGTATTCTGCGGGGACTCCGCGACCCTGTATTCTGCGGGGGTCCGACCCGGTATTCTGCGGGGGCCCGACCTGGTATTCTGCGGGTGCTCCGCGACCCGGTATTCTGCGGGGGTCCGACTCGGTATTCTGCGGGGGTCCGACCCGGTATTCTGCGGGGACTCCGCGACCCGGTATTCTGCGGGGGTCCGACTCGGTATTCTGCGGGGGTCCGACCCGGTATTCTGCGGGGACTCCGCGACCCGGTATTCTGCGGGGACCCGTCCCGGTATTCTGCGGGGGTCCGACCCGGTATTCTGCGGCGGTCCGACCAGGTATTCTGCGGGGGTCCGACCCGGTATTCTGCGGGGGCCCGACCCGGTATTCTGCGGGGACTCCGCGACCCGATATTCTGCGGGGGTCCGACCCGGTATTCTGCGGGGGCCCGACCCGGTATTCTGCGGGGGTCTGACCCGGTATTCTGCGGGGACTCCGCGACCCGGTATTCTGCGGGGGCCCGACCCGGTATTCTGCGGGGGCCCGACCCGGTATCCTGCGGGGGTCCGACCCGGTATTCTGTGGGGACTACGCGACCCGGTATTCTGCGGGGGTCCGACCCGGTATTCTGCGGGGCCCCGACTCGGTATTCTGCGGGGACTCCGCGACCCTGTATTCTGCGGGGGCCCGACCCGGTATTCTGCGGGGCCCCGACTCGGTATTCTGCGGGGATTCCGCGACCCGGTATTCTGCGGGGGTCCGACCCGGTATTCTGCGGGGGCCCGACCCGGTATTCTGCGGGGGCTCCGCGACCCGGTATTCTGCGAGGGCCCGACCCGGTATTCTGCGGGGGTCCGACCCGGTATTCTGCGGGGGCTCCGCGACCCGGTATTCTGCGAGGGCCCGACCCGGTATTCTGCGGGGGTCCGACCCGGTATTCTGCGGGGGTCCGACCCGGTATTCTGCGGGGACTCCGCGACCCGGTATTCTGCGGGGGTCCGACCCGGTATTCTGCGGGGGCCCGACCCGGTATTCTGCGGGGGCTCCGCGACCCGGTATTCTGCGAGGGCCCGACCCGGTATTCTGCGGGGGCCCGACCCGGTATCCTGCGGGGGTCCGACCCGGTATTCTGCGGGGACTACGCGACCCGGTATTCTGCGGGGGTCCGACCCGGTATTCTGCGGGGCCCCGACTCGGTATTCTGCGGGGACTCCGCGACCCTGTATTCTGCGGGGGTCCGACCCGGTATTCTGCGGGGGCCCGACCTGGTATTCTGCGGGTGCTCCGCGACCCGGTATTCTGCGGGGGTCCGACTCGGTATTCTGCGGGGGTCCGACCCGGTATTCTGCGGGGACTCCGCGACCCGGTATTCTGCGGGGGTCCGACTCGGTATTCTGCGGGGGTCCGACCCGGTATTCTGCGGGGTCTCCGCGACCCGGTATTCTGCGGGGACCCGTCCCGGTATTCTGCGGGGGTCCGACCCGGTATTCTGCGGCGGTCCGACCAGGTATTCTGCGGGGGTCCGACCCGGTATTCTGCGGGGGCCCGACCCGGTATTCTGCGGGGACTCCGCGACACGGTATTCTGCGGGGACTCCGCGACCAGGTAGTCTGCGGGGGTCCGACCCGGTATTCTGCGGGGGTCCGACCCGGTATTCTGCGGGGCCTCCGCGACCCGGTATTCTGCGGGGGTCCGACCCGGTATTCTGCGGGGATCCGACCCGGTATTCTGCGGGGGTCCGACCCGGTATTCTGCGGGGGTCCGACCCGGTATTCTGCGGGGGTCCGACCCGGTATTCAGCGGGGACTCCGCGACCCGGTATTCTGCGGGGGTCCGACCCGGTATTCTGCGGGGGCCCGACCCGGTATTCTGCGTGGGTCCGACCCGGTATTCTGCGGGGGTCCGACCCGGTATTCTGCGGGGGCCCGACCCGGTATTCTACGGGGGCCCGACCCGGTATTCTGCGGGGGTCCGACCCGGTATTCAGCGGGTGTCCGACCCGGTATTCTGCGGGGTCCCGACCCGGTATTCTGCGGGGACTCCGCGACCCGGTATTCTGCTTAGGCCCGACCCGGTATTCTGCGGGGGCCCGACCCGGTATTCTGCGGGGTCTCCGCGACCCGGTATTCTGCGGAGGCACGACCCGGTATTCTGCGGGGGCCCGACCCGGTATCCTGCGGGGGTCCGACCCGGTATTCTGCGGGGACTACGCGACCCGGTATTCTGCGGGGGTCCGACACGGTATTCTGCGGGGGCCCGACCCCGTATTCTGTGGGGGCCCGACCCGGTATTCTGCGGGGCCCCGACTCGGTATTCTGCGGGGATTCCGCGACCCGGTATTCTGCGGGGGTCCGACCCGGTATTCTGCGGGGGCCCGACCCGGTATTCTGCGGGGGCTCCGCGACCCGGTATTCTGCGAGGGCCCGACCCGGTATTCTGCGGGGGTCCGACCCGGTATTCTGCGGGGGCTCCGCGACCCGGTATTCTGCGAGGGCCCGACCCGGTATTCTGCGGGGGTCCGACCCGTTATTCTGCGGGGGTCCGACCCGGTATTCTGCGGGGACTCCGCGACCCGATATTCTGCGGGGGTCCGACCCGGTATTCTGCGGGGGCCCGACCCGGTATTCTGCGGGGGCTCCGCGACCCGGTATTCTGCGAGGGCCCGACCCGGTATTCTGCGGGGGCCCGACCCGGTATCCTGCGGGGGTCCGACCCGGTATTCTGTGGGGACTACGCGACCCGGTATTCTGCGGGGGTCCGACCCGGTATTCTGCGGGGGCCCGACCCGGTATTCTGCGGGGACTCCGCGACCCTGTATTCTGCGGGGGCCCGACCCGGTATTCTGCGGGGTCTCCGCGACCCGGTATTCTGCGGAGGCACGACCCGGTATTCTGCGGGGGCCCGACCCGGTATCCTGCGGGGGTCCGACCCGGTATTCTGCGGGGACTACGCGACCCGGTATTCTGCGGGGGTCCGACACGGTATTCTGCGGGGGCCCGACCCCGTATTCTGCGGGGGCCCGACCCGGTATTCTGCGGGGCCCCGACTCGGTATTCTGCGGGGATTCCGCGACCCGGTATTCTGCGGGGGTCCGACCCGGTATTCTGCGGGGGCCCGACCCGGTATTCTGCGGGGGCTCCGCGACCCGGTATTCTGCGAGGGCCCGACCCGGTATTCTGCGGGGGTCCGACCCGGTATTCTGCGGGGGCTCCGCGACCCGGTATTCTGCGAGAGCCCGACCCGGTATTCTGCGGGGGTCCGACCCGTTATTCTGCGGGGGTCCGACCCGGTATTCTGCGGGGACTCCGCGACCCGATATTCTGCGGGGGTCCGACCCGGTATTCTGCGGGGGCCCGACCCGGTATTCTGCGGGGGCTCCGCGACCCGGTATTCTGCGAGGGCCCGACCCGGTATTCTGCGGGGGCCCGACCCGGTATCCTGCGGGGGTCCGACCCGGTATTCTGTGGGGACTACGCGACCCGGTATTCTGCGGGGGTCCGACCCGGTATTCTGCGGGGGCCCGACCCGGTATTCTGCGGGGACTCCGCGACCCTGTATTCTGCGGGGGCCCGACCCGGTATTCTGCGGGGATTCCGCGACCCGGTATTCTGCGGGGGTCCGACCCGGTATTCTGCGGGGGCCCGACCCGGTATTCTGCGGGGGCTCCGCGACCCGGTATTCTGCGAGGGCCCGACCCGGTATTCTGCGGGGGTCCGACCCGGTATTCTGCGGGGGCTCCGCGACCCGGTATTCTGCGAGGGCCCGACCCGGTATTCTGCGGGGGTCCGACCCGGTATTCTGCGGGGGTCCGACCCGGTATTCTGCGGGGACTCCGCGACCCGGTATTCTGCGGGGGTCCGACCCGGTATTCTGCGGGGGCCCGACCCGGTATTCTGCGGGGGCTCCGCGACCCGGTATTCGGCGAGGGCCCGACCCGGTATTCTGCGGGGGCCCGACCCGGTATCCTGCGGGGGTCCGACCCGGTATTCTGCGGGGACTACGCGACCCGGTATTCTGCGGGGGTCCGACCCGGTATTCTGCGGGGCCCCGACTCGGTATTCTGCGGGGACTCCGCGACCCTGTATTCTGCGGGGGTCCGACCCGGTATTCTGCGGGGGCCCGACCTGGTATTCTGCGGGTGCTCCGCGACCCGGTATTCTGCGAGGACCCGACCCGGTATTCTGCGGGGGTCCGACCCGGTATTCTGCGGGGGTCCGACCCGGTATTCTGCGGGGACTCCGCGACCCGGTATTCTGCGGGGGTCCGACCCGGTATTCTGCGGGGACTCCGCGACCCGGTATTCTGCGGGGGTCCGACCCGGTATTCTGCGGGGGCCCGACCCGGTATTCTGCGGGGGTCCGACCCGGTATTCTGCGGGGGCCCGACCAGGTATTCTGCGGGGGTCCGGCCCGGTATTCTGCGGGGATCCGACCCGGTATTCTGCAGGGACTCCGCGACCCGGTATTCTGCGGGGGTCCGACCCGGTACTCTGCGGGGGCCCGACCCGGTATTCTGCGGGGGTCCGACCCGGTATTCTGCGGGGACTCCGCGACCCGGTATTCTGCGGGGGCCCGACCCGGTATTCTGCGGGGGCCCGACACGGTATTCTGCGGGGATCTGTCCCGGTATTCAGCGGGGACTCCGCGACCCGGTATTCTGCGGGGGTCCGACCCGGTATTCTGCGGGGGTCCGACCCGGTATTCTGCGGGGGTCCGACTCGGTATTCTGCGGAGGTCCGACCCGGTATTCTGCGGGGACTCCGCGACCCGGTATTCTGCGGGGGACCGACCCGGTATTCTGCGGGGGTCCGACTCGGTATTCTGCGGAGTTCCGACCCGGTATTCTGCGGGGACTCCGCGACCCGGTATTCTGCGGGTACTCCGCGACCCGGTATTCTGCGGGGATCCGACCCGGTATTCTGCGGGGGCCCGACCCTGTATTCTGCGGGGGCCCGACCCGGTATTCTGCGGGGGTCCGGCCCGGTATTCTGCGGGAGCCCGACCTGGTATTCTGCGGGTACTCCGCGACCCGGTATTCTGCGGGGGTCCGACCCGGTATTCTGCGGGAGCCCGACCTGGTATTCTGCGGGTACTCCGCGACCCGGTGTTCTGTGGGGGTCCGACCCGGTATTCTGCGGGGGTCCGACCCGGTATTCTGCGGGGGTCCGGCCCAGTAATCTGCGGGGGCCCGACCTGGTATTCTGCGGGTACTCCGCGACCCGGTATTCTGCGGGGGTCCGACCCAGTATTCTGCGGGGGTCCGACCTGGTATTCTGCGGGGACTCCGCGACCCGGTATTCTGCGGGGGTCTGGCCCGGTATTCTGCGGGGGTCCGACCCGGTATTCTGCGGGGACTCCGCGACCCTGTATTCTGCGGGTGCCCGACCCGGTATTCTGCGGGGGTCCGACTCGGTATTCTGCGGGGGTCCGACCCGGTATTCTGCGGGGACTCCGCGACCCGGTATTCTGCGGGGGCCCGTCCCGGTATTCTGCGGGGGTCCGACCCGGTATTCTGCGGGGGCCCGACCCGGTATTCTGCGGGGCCCCGACCCGGTATTCTGCGGGGGTCCGACCCGGTATTCTGCGGGGGTCCGACTCGGTATTCTGCGGGGGTCCGACCCGGTATTCTGCGGGGACTCCGCGACCCGGTATTCTGCGGGAACTCCGCGACCCGGTATTCTGCGGGGGTCCGACCCGGTATTCTGCGGGGGCCCGACCCGGTATTCTGCGGGGGCCCGACCCGGTATTCTGCGGGGGACCGGCCCGGTATTCTGCGGGGCCCCGACCTGGTATTCTGCGGGTACTCCGCGACCCGGTATTCTGCGGGGGTCCGACCCGGTATTCTGCGGGGGTCCGACCCGGTATTCTGCGTGGGTCCGACCCGGTATTCTGCGGGGACTCCGCGACCCGGTATTCTGCGGGGGTCTGGCCCGGTATTCTGCGGGGGTCCGACCCGGTATTCAACGGGGACTCCGCGACCCTGTATTCTGCGGGTGCCCGACCCGGTATTCTGCGGGGGTCCGACTCGGTATTCTGCGGGGGTCCGACCCGGTATTCTGCGGGGACTCCGCGACCCGGTATTCTGCGGGGGCCCGTCCCGGTATTCTGCGGGGGTCCGACCCGGTATTCTGCGGCGGTCCGACCAGGTATTCTGCGGGGGCCCTACCCGGTATTCTGCGGGGGCCCGACCCGGTATTCTGCGGGGGTCCGACCCGGTATTCTGCGGGGGCCCGACCCGGTATTCTGCGGGGGTCCGACCCGGTATTCTGCGGGGACTCCGCGACCCGGTATTCTGCGGGGACTCCGCGACCAGGTAGTCTGCGGGGGTCCGACCCGGTATTCTGCGGGGGTCCGACCCGGTATTCTGCGGGGCCTCCGCGACCCGGTATTCTGCGGGGGTCCGACCCGGTATTCTGCGGGGGTCCGACCCGGTATTCTGCGGGGCCTCCGCGACCCGGTATTCTGCGGGGGTCCGACCCGGTATTCTGCGGGGGCCCGACCCGGTATTCTGCGGGGGCCCGACCCGGTATTCTGCGGGGGTCTTACCCGGTATTCTGCGGGGGCCCGACCCGGTATTCTACGGGGGCCCGACCCGGTATTCTGCGGGGGCCCGACCCGGTATTCTGCGGGGGTCCGGCCCGGTATTCTGCGGGGGTCCGACCCGGTATTCTGCAGGGATTCCGCGACCCGGTATTCTGCGGGGGCTCCGCGTCCCGGTATTCTGCGGGGGTCCGACCCGGTATTCTGCGGGGACTCCGCGACCAAGAGGCTTGGAATATAAAAGCAGGGATGTACTTCTGAAGCTTTATAAAGCTTTAGTTAGGCCCCATTTAGAACACTGTGAGCAATTTTGGGCCCCACACCTCAGGAAGGACATACTGGCACTGGAGCGAGTCCAGCGGAGATTCACATGGATGATCCCAGGAATGGTAGGCCTAACATACGATGGACGTCTGAGGATCCTGGAATTATTTTCATTGGAGTTTAGGAGGTTGAGGGGAGATCTAATAGAAACTTACAAGATAATGAATGGCTTAGATAGGGTGGATGTAGGGAAGTTGTTTCCATTAGCAGGGGAGACTAGGACCCGGGGGCACAGCCTTAGAATAAAAGGGAGTCACTTTAGAACAGAGATGAGGAGAAATTTCTTCAGCCAGAGAGTGGTGGGTCTGTGGAATTCATTGCCACAGAGGGCGGTGGAGGCCGGGACGTTGAGTGTCTTTAAGACAGAAGTTGATAAATTCTTGATTTCTCGAGGAATTAAGGGCTATGGAGAGAGAGCGGGTAAATGGAGTTTAAATCAGCCATGATTGAATGGTGGAGTGGACTCGATGGGCCGAATGGCCTTACTTCCGCTCCTATGTCTTATGGTCTTATGGTCTTATGGACCCGGTATTCTGCGGGGGTCCGACGCGGTATTCTGCGGGGGTCCGACCCGGTATTCTGCGGGGACTCCGCGACCCGGTATTCTGCGGGGACTCCGCGACCCGGTATTCTGCGGGGGTCCGACCCGGTATTCTGCGGGGGCCCGACCCGGTATTCTGCGGGGGTCCGACCCGGTATTCTGCGGGGGTCCGACTCGGTATTCTGCGGGGGTCCGACCCGGTATTCTGCGGGGACTCCGCGACCCGGTATTCTGCGGGGGTCCGACCCGGTATTCTGCGGGGGTCCGACCCGGTATTCTGCGGGGGCCCGAACCGGTATTCTGCGGGGGTCCGGCCCGGTATTCTGCGGGGATCCGACCCGGTATTCTGCAGGGACTCCGCGACCCGGTATTCTGCGGGGGTCCGACCCGGTATTCTGCAGGGACTCCGCGACCCGGTATTCTGCGGGGGTCCGACCCGGTATTCTGCGGGGGTCCGACCCGGTACTCTGCGGGGGCCCGACCCGGTATTCTGCGGGGGTCCGACCCGGTATTCTGCGGGGGTCCGACCCGGTATTCTGCGGGGGTCCGACCCGGTATTCTGCGGGGGTCCGACTCGGTATTCTGCGGGGGTCCGACCCGGTATTCTGCGGGTACTCCGCGACCCGGTATTCTGCGGGGATCCGACCCGGTATTCTGCGGGGGCCCGACCCGGTATTCTGCGGGGGTCCGACCCGGTATTCTGCGGGGACCCGACCCGGTATTCTGCGGTGGTCCGGCCCGGTAATCTGCGGGGGCCCGACCTGGTATTCTGCGGGTACTCCGCGACCCGGTATTCTGCGGGGGTCCGACCCGGTATTCTGCGGGGGTCCGACCCGGTATTCTGCGGGGACTCCGCGACCCGGTATTCTGCGGGGGTCTGGCCCGGTATTCTGCGGGGGTCCGACCCGGTATTCTGCGGGTACTCCGCGACCCGGTATTCTGCGGGGGTCCGACCCGGTATTCTGCGGGGGCCCGACCCGGTATTCTGCGGGGCCCCAACCCCGTATTCTGCGGGGGCCCGACCCGGTATTCTGCGGGGGTCCGACCCGGTATTCTGCGGGGACTCCGCGACCCGGTATTCTGCGGGGGCCCGACCCGGTATTCTGCGGGGGCCCGTCCCGGTATTCTGCGGGGTTCCGGCCCGGTATTCTGCAGGGGTCCGACCCGGTATTCTGCGGGGGTCCGACCCGGTATACTGCGGGGGTACGACCTGGTATTCTGCGGGGACCCGACCCGGTATTCTGCAGGGACTCCGCGACCCGGTATTCTGCGGGGGCCCGACCCGGTATTCTGCGGGGGTCCGACCCGGTATTCTGCGGGGTCTCTGCGACCCGGTATTCTGCGGGGGTCCGACCCGGTATTCTGCGGGGGTCCGACCCGGTATTCTGCGGGGACTCCGCGACCCGGTATTCTGCGGGGGTCCGACCCGGTATTCTGCGGGGACTCCGCGACCGGTATTCTGCGGGGGCCCGACCCGGTATTCTGCGGGACTCCGCGACCCGGTATTCAGCGGTGGTCCGACCCGGTATTCTGCGGGGGTCCGACCCGGTATTCAGCGGGGGACCGACCCGGTATTCTGCGGGTGTCCGACCCGGTATTCTGCGGGGGCCCGAGCCGGTATTCTGCGGGGACTCCGCGACCCGGTATTCTGCGGGGACTCCACGACCCGGTATTCTGCGGGGGTCCGACCCGGTATTCTGCAGGGGCTCCGCGACCCGGTATTCTGCGGGGGCCCGACCCGGTATTCTGCGGGAGACCGACCCGGTATTCTGCGGGGGTCCGACCCGGTATTCTGCGGGGGTCCAACCCGGTATTCTGCGGGGGTCCGACCCGGTATTCTGCGGGGACTCCGCGACCCGATATTCTGCGGGGCCCGACCAGGTATTCTGCGGGGGTCCGACCCGGTATTCTGCGGGGGTCTGACCTGGTATTCTGCGGGGGCCCGACCCGGTATTCTGCGGGGACTCCGCGACCCGGTATTCTGCGGGGGTCCGACCCGGTATTCTGCGGGGGTCCGACCCGGTATTCTGCGGGGACTCCGCGACCCGGTATTCTGCGGGGGTCCGACCCGGTATTCTGCGGGGGCCCGACCCGGTATTCTGCGGGGGTCCGACCCGGTATTCTGCGGGGTCTCTGCGACCCGGTATTCTGCGGGGGTCCGACCCGGTATTCTGCGGGGGTCCGACCCGGTATTCTGCGGGGACTCCGCGACCGGTATTCTGCGGGGGCCCGACCCGGTATTCTGCGGGAGACCGACCCGGTATTCTGCGGGGGTCCGACCCGGTATTCAGCGGGGGACCGACCCGGTATTCTGCGGGTGTCTGACCTGGTATTCTGCGGGGGCCCGAGCCGGTATTCTGCGGGGTCCCGACCCGGTATTCTGCGGGGGCCCGAGCCGGTATTCTGCGGGGACTCCGCGACCCGGTATTCTGCGGGGACTCCACGACCCGGTATTCTGCGGGGGCCCGACCCGGTATTCTGCGGGGGCCCGACCCGGTATTCTGCGGGAGACCGACCCGGTATTCTGCGGGGGTCCGACCCGGTATTCTGCGGGGGTCCGACCCGGTATTCTGCGTGGTCCGACCTGGTATTCTGCGGGGGTCCGACCCGGTATTCTGCGGGGGCCCGACCCGGTATTCTGCGGGGACTCCGCGACCCGGTATTCTGCGGGGGTCCGACCCGGTATTCTGCGGGGGTCCGACCCGGTATTCTGCGGGGGCCCGACCCGGTATTCTGCGGGGGCCCGACCCGGTATTCTGCGGGGGCCCGACCCGGTGTTCTGCGGGGGTCCGACCCGGTATTCTGCGGGGGCACGACCCGGTATTCTGCGGGGGCCCGACCCGGTATTCTGCGGGGGTCCGACCCGGTATTCTGCGGGGGTCCGACCTGGTATTCTGCGGGGGTCCGACCTGGTATTCTGCGGGGGTCCGACCCGGTATTCTGCGGGGACTCCGCGACCCGGTATTCTGCGGGGGCCCGACCCGGTATTCTGCGGGGGCCCGACCCGGTATTCTGCGTGGTCCGACCTGGTATTCTGCGGGGGTCCGACCTGGTATTCTGCGGGGGCCCGACCCGGTATTCTGCGGGGGACCGACCCGGTATTCTGCGGGGGCCCGACCCGGTATTCTGCGTGGTCCGACCGTGTATTCTGCGGGGGTCCGACCCGGTATTCTGCGGGGCCCGACCCGGTATTCTGCGGGGGTCCGACCCGGTATTCTGCGGGGTCCGACCAGGTAATCTGCGGGGTTCCGACCCGGTATTCTGCGGGGGACTCCGCGACCCGGTATTCTGCGGGGGTCCGACCCGGTATTCTGCGGGGGTCCGACACGGTATTCTGCGGGGACTCCGCAACCCGGTATTCTGCGGGGGCCCGACCCGGTATTCTGCGGGAGACCGACCCGGTATTCTGCGGGGGTCCGACCCGGTATTCTGCGTGGTCCGACCTGGTATTCTGCGATGGTCCGACCCACATTTCTGCGGGGGTCCGACCCGGTATTCTGCGGGGACTCCGCGACCCGGTATTCTGCGGGGGCCCGACCCGGTATTCTGCGGGGGTCCGACCCGGTATTCTGCGGGGGTCCGACCCGGTATTCTGCGGGGGTCCGACCCGGTATTCTGCGGGGGTCCAACCCGGTATTCTGCGGGGGTCCGACCCGGTATTCTGCGGGGACTCCGCGACCCGATATTCTGCGGGGGCCCGACCAGGTATTCTGCGGGGGTCCGACCCGGTATTCTGCGGGGGTCTGACCTGGTATTCTGCGGGGGCCCGACCCGGTATTCTGCGGGGGCCCGACCCGGTATTCTGCGGGGACTCCGCGACCCGGTATTCTGCGGGGGTCCGACCCGGTATTCTGCGGGGGTCCGACCCGGTATTCTGCGGGGACTCCGCGACCCTGTATTCTGCGGGGGTCCGAACCGGTATTCTGCGGGGACTCCGCGACCCGGTATTCTGCTGGGGCCCGACCCGGTATTCTGCAGGGGCCCGACCCGGTATTCTGCGGGGGCCCGACCCGGTATTCTGCGGGGCTCCGACCCGGTATTCTGTCGGGGCCCGACCCGGTATTCTGCGGGGGTCCGACCCGGTATTCTGCGTGGGTATGACCCGGTATTCTGCGTGGTCCGACCTGGTATTCTGCGGGAGCCCGACCCGGTATTCTGCGGGGCCCGACCCGGTATTCTGCGGGGGTCCGACCCGGTATTCTGCGGGGGTCCGACCCGGTATTCTGCGGGGTTCCGACCCAGTATTCTGCGGGGGCCCGACCCGGTATTCTGCGGGGCCCGACCCGGTATTCTGCGGGTGTCCGACCCGGTATTCTGCGGGGACTCCGCGACCCGATATTCTGCGGGGGCCCGACCAGGTATTCTGCGGGGGTCTGACCTGGTATTCTGCGGGGGCCCGACCCGGTATTCTGCGGGGGCCCGACCCGGTATTCTGCGGGAACTCCGCGACCCGGTATTCTGCGGGGGTCCGACCCGGTATTCTGCGGGGGTCCGACCCGATATTCTGCGGGGACTCCGCAACCCGGTATTCTGCGGGGGTCCGACCCGGTATTCTGCGGGGGTCCGACCCGGTATTCTGCGGTGGTCCGACCAGGTATTCTGCGGGGGCCCGACCCGGTATTCTGCTGGGGCCCGACACCGGTATTCTGCGGGGGCCCGACCCGGTATTCTGCGGGGGCCCGACCCGGTATTCTGCGGGGGCCCGACCCGGAATTCTGCGGGGGTCCGACCCGGCATTCTGCGGGTGTCCGACCTGGTATTCTGCGGGGGTCCGACCTGGTATTCTGCGGGGGTCCGACCCGGTATTCTGCGGGGGCCCGACCCGGTATTCTGCGGGGGTCCGAACCGGTATTCTGCGGGGTTCCGACCCGGTATTCTGTGGGGGCCCGACCCGGTATTCTGCGGTGGCCCGGTCCGGTATTCTGCGGGGATCCGACCCGGTATTCTGCGGGGACTCCGCGAACCGGTATTCTGCGGGGGTCCGACCCGGTATTCTGCGGGGTTCCGACCCGGTATTCTGCGGGGGCCCGACCAGGCATTCTGCGGGGGTCCGACCCGGTATTCTGCGGGGGTCTGACCTGGTATTCTGCGGGGACCCGACCCGGTATTCTGCGGGGGCCCGATCCGGTATTCTGCGGGGACTCCGCGACCCGGTATTCTGCGGGGGTCCGACCCGGTATTCTGCGGGGGTCCGACCCGGTATTCTGCGGGGACTCCGCGACCCTGTATTCTGCGGGGGTCCGACCCGGTATTCTGCGGGGACTCCGCGACCCGGTATTCTGCTGGGGCCCGACCCGGTATTCTGCAGGGGCCCGACCCGGTATTCTGCGGGGGCCCGACCCGGTATTCTGCGGGGCTCCGACCCGGTATTCTGCGGGGGCCCGACCCGGTATTCTGCGGGGGCCCGACCCGGTATTCTGCGGGGCCCGACCCGGTATTCTGCGGGGGTCCGACCCGGTATTCTGCGGGGGTCCGACCCGGTATTCTGCGGGGTTCCGACCCAGTATTCTGCGGGGGCCCGACCCGGTATTCTGCGGGGCCCGACCCGGTATTCTGCGGGTGTCCGACCCGGTATTCTGCGGGGACTCCGCGACCCGATATTCTGCGGGGGCCCGACCAGGTATTCTGCGGGGGTCTGACCTGGTATTCTGCGGGGGCCCGACCCGGTATTCTGCGGGGGCCCGACCCGGTATTCTGCGGGGACTCCGCGACCCGGTATTCTGCGGTGGTCCGACCCGGTATTCTGCGGGGGTCCGACCCGGTATTCTGCGGGGACTCCGCAACCCGGTATTCTGCGGGGGTCCGACCCGGTATTCTGCGGGGGTCCGACCCGGTATTCTGCGGTGGTCCGACCAGGTATTCTGCGGGGGCCCGACCCGGTATTCTGCTGGGGCCCGACCCGGTATTCTGCGGGGGTCCGAACCGGTATTCTGCGGGGTTCCGACCCGGTATTCTGCGGGGGCCCGACCCGGTATTCTGCGGTGGCCCGGTCCGGTATTCTGCGGGGATCCGACCCGGTATTCTGCGGGGACTCCGCGAACCGGTATTCTGCGGGGGTCCGACCCGGTATTCTGCGGGGTTCCGACCCGGTATTCTGCGGGGGTCCGACCCGGTATTCTGCGGGGACTCCGCAACCCGGTATCCTGCGGGGGTTCGACCCGGTATTCTGCTGGGTGCCCGACCCGGTATTCTGCGGGGGTCCGACCCGGTATTCTGCGGGGGTCCGACCCGGTATTCTGCGTGGTCCGACCTGGTATTCTGCGGGGGTCCGACCCGGTATTCTGCGGGGGTCCGACCCGGTATTCTGCGGGGGCCCGACCCGGTATTCTGCGGGGGCCCGACCCGGTATTCTGCGGGGGTCCGACCCGGTATTCTGCGGGGGCCCGACCCGGTATTCTGCGGGGGCCCGACCCGGTATTCTGCGGGGCTCCGACCCGGTATTCTGTCGGGGCCCGACCCGGTATTCTGCGGGGGTCCGACCCGGTATTCTGCGTGGGTCTGACCCAGTATTCTGCGTGGTCCGACCTGGTATTCTGCGGGGGCCCGACCCGGTATTCTGCGGGGCCCGACCCGGTATTCTGCGGGGGTCCGACCCGGTATTCTGCGGGGACTCCGCAACCCGGTATCCTGCGGGGGTTCGACCCGGTATTCTGCTGGGTGCCCGACCCGGTATTCTGCGGGGGTCCGACCCGGTATTCTGCGGGGGTCCGACCCGGTATTCTGCGTGGTCCGACCTGGTATTCTGCGGGGGTCCGACCCGGTATTCTGCGGGGGTCCGACCCGGTATTCTGCGGGGGCCCGACCCGGTATTCTGCGGGGGCCCGACCCGGTATTCTGCGGGGGTCCGACCCGGTATTCTGCGGGGGCCCGACCCGGTATTCTGCGGGGGCCCGACCCGGTATTCTGCGGGGCTCCGACCCGGTATTCTGTCGGGGCCCGACCCGGTATTCTGCGGGGGTCCGACCCGGTATTCTGCGTGGGTCTGACCCAGTATTCTGCGTGGTCCGACCTGGTATTCTGCGGGGGCCCGACCCGGTATTCTGCGGGGCCCGACCCGGTATTCTGCGGGGGTCCGACGCGGTATTCTGCGGGGGTCCGACCCGGTATTCTGCGGGGTTCCGACCCAGTATTCTGCGTGGGCCCGACCCGGTATTCTGCGGGGCCCGACCCGGTATTCTGCGGGTGTCCGACCCGGTATTCTGCGGGGACTCCGCGACCCGATATTCTGCGGGGGCCCGACCAGGTATTCTGCGGGGGTCTGACCTGGTATTCTGCGGGGGCCCGACCCGGTATTCTGCGGGGGCCCGACCCGGTATTCTGCGGGGACTCCGCGACCCGGTATTCTGCGGGGGTCCGACCCGGTATTCTGCGGGGGTCCGACCCGGTATTCTGCGGGGACTCCGCAACCCGGTATTCTGCGGGGGTCCGACCCGGTATTCTGCGGGGGTCCGACCCGGTATTCTGCGGTGGTCCGACCAGGTATTCTGCGGGGGCCCGACCCGGTATTCTGCTGGGGCCCGACACCGGTATTCTGCGGGGGCCCGACCCGGTATTCTGCGGGGGCCCGACCCGGTATTCTGCGGGGGTCCGACCCGGCATTCTGCGGGTGTCCGACCTGGTATTCTGCGGGGGTCCGACCTGGTATTCTGCGGGGGTCCGACCCGGTATTCTGCGGGGGCCCGACCCGGTATTCTGCGGGGGTCCGAACCGGTATTCTGCGGGGTTCCGACCCGGTATTCTGTGGGGGCCCGACCCGGTATTCTGCGGTGGCCCGGTCCGGTATTCTGCGGGGATCCGACCCGGTATTCTGCGGGGACTCCGCGAACCGGTATTCTGCGGGGGTCCGACCCGGTATTCTGCGGGGTTCCGACCCGGTATTCTGCGGGGGCCCGACCAGGTATTCTGCGGGGGTCCGACCCGGTATTCTGCGGGGGTCTGACCTGGTATTCTGCGGGGGCCCGACCCGGTATTCTGCGGGGGCCCGATCCGGTATTCTGCGGGGACTCCGCGACCCGGTATTCTGCGGGGGTCCGACCCGGTATTCTGCGGGGGTCCGACCCGGTATTCTGCGGGGACTCCGCGACCCTGTATACTGCGGGGGTCCGACCCGGTATTCTGCGGGGACTCCGCGACCCGGTATTCTGCTGGGGCCCGACCCGGTATTCTGCAGGGGCCCGACCCGGTATTCTGCGGGGGCCCGACCCGGTATTCTGCGGGGCTCCGACCCGGTATTCTGCGGGGGCCCGACCCGGTATTCTGCGGGGGCCCGACCCGGTATTCTGCGGGGCCCGACCCGGTATTCTGCGGGGGTCCGACCCGGTATTCTGCGGGGGTCCGACCCGGTATTCTGCGGGGTTCCGACCCAGTATTTTGCGGGGGCCCGACCCGGTATTCTGCGGGGCCCGACCCGGTATTCTGCGGGTGTCCGACCCGGTATTCTGCGGGGACTCCGCGACCCGATATTCTGCGGGGGCCCGACCAGGTATTCTGCGGGGGTCTGACCTGGTATTCTGCAGGGGCCCGACCCGGTATTCTGCGGGGGCCCGACCCGGTATTCTGCGGGGACTCCGCGACCCGGTATTCTGCGGGGGTCCGACCCGGTATTCTGCGGGGGTCCGACCCGGTATTCTGCGGGGACTCTGCAACCCGGTATTCTGCGGGGGTCCGACCCGGTATTCTGCGGGGGTCCGACCCGGTATTCTGCGGTGGTCCGACCAGGTATTCTGCGGGGGCCCGACCCGGTATTCTGCTGGGGCCCGACACCGGTATTCTGCGGGGGCCCGACCCGGTATTCTGCGGGGGCCCGACCCGGAATTCTGCGGGGGTCCGACCCGGCATTCTGCGGGTGTCCGACCTGGTATTCTGCGGGGGTCCGACCTGGTATTCTGCGGGGGTCCGACCCGGTATTCTGCGGGGGCCCGACCCGGTATTCTGCGGGGGTCCGAACCGGTATTCTGCGGGGTTCCGACCCGGTATTCTGCGGGGGTCCGACCCGGTATTCTGCGGGGATCCGACCCGGTATTCTGCGGGGACTCCGCGAACCGGTATTCTGCGGGGGTTCGACCCGGTATTCTGCTGGGGGCCCGACCCGGTATTCTGCGGGGGTCCGACCCGGTATTCTGCGGGGGTCCGACCCGGTATTCTGCGTGGTCCGACCTGGTATTCTGCGGGGGTCCGACCCGGTATTCTGCGGGGGTCCGACCCGGTATTCTGCGGTGGCCCGACCCGGTATTCTGCGGGGGCCCGACCCGGTATTCTGCGGGGGTCCGACCCGGTATTCTGCGGGTGCCCGACCCGGTATTCTGCGGGGGTCCGACCTGGTATTCTGCGGGGGTCCGACCTGGTATTCTGCGGGGACTCCGCGACCCGGTATTCTGCGGGGGCCCGACCCGGTATTCTGCGGGGGTCCGACCCGGTATTCTGCGGGGGTCCGACCCGGTATTCTGCGGGGTCCGACCAGGTATTCTGCGGGGTTCCGACCCGGTATTCTGCGGGGGCCCGACCCGGTATTCTGCGGGGGACTCCGTGACCCGGTATTCTGCGGGGGTCCGACCCGGTATTCTGCGGGGGTCCGACACGGTATTCTGCGGGGACTCCGCAACCCGGTATCCTGCGGGGGTTCGACCCGGTATTCTGCTGGGGGCCCGACCCGGTATTCTGCGGGGGTCCGACCCGGTATTCTGCGGGGGTCCGAACCGGTATTCTGCGGGGGCCCGACCCGGTATTCTGCGGGGACTCCGCGAACCGGTAGTCTGCGGGGGCCCGACCCGGTATTCTGCGGGGGTCCGACCCGGTATTCTGCAGGGACTCCGCGAACCGGTAGTCTGCGGGTGTCCGACCCGGTATTCTGCGGGGACTCCGCGAACCGGTAGTCTGCGGGGGCCCGACCCGGTATTCTGCGGGGGTCCGACCCGGTATTCTGCGGGGGTCCGACCCGGTATTCTGCGGGGACTCCGCGAACCGGTAGTCTGCTGGGACTCCGCAACCCGGTATTCTGCGGGGGCCCGACCCGGTATTCTGCGGGGGCCCGACCCGGTATTCTGCGGGGGCCCGACCCGGTATTCTGCGGGGACTCCGCGAACCGGTATTCTGCGGGGGCCCGACCCGGTATTCTGCGGGTGCCCGACCCGGTATTCTGCGGGGGACCCGACCCGGTATTCTGCGGGGGCCCGAGCCGGTATTCTGCGGGGACTCCGCGACCCGGTATTCTGCGGGGAGTCCACGACCCGGTATTCTGCGGGGGACCGACCCGGTATTCTGCGGGAGACCGACCCGGTATTCTGCGGGGGTCCGACCCGGTATTCTGCGGGGGTCCAACCCGGTATTCTGCGGGGGTCCGACCCGGTATTCTGCGGGGGTCCAACCCGGTATTCTGCGGGGGTCCGACCCGGTATTCTGCGGGGACTCCGCGACCCGATATTCTGCGGGGGCCCGACCAGGTATTCTGCGGGGGTCCGACCCGGTATTCTGCGGGGGTCTGACCTGGTATTCTGCGGGGGCCCGACCCGGTATTCTGCGGGAGCCCGACCCGGTATTCTGCGGGGACTCCGCGACCCGGTATTCTGCGGGGGTCCGACCCGGTATTCTGCGGGGGTCCGACCCGGTATTCTGCGTGGACTCCGCGACCCGGTATTCTGCGGGGGTCCGACCCGGTATTCTGCGGGGACTCCGCGACCCGGTATTCTGCGGGGGTCCGACCCGGTATTCTGCGGGGGCCCGACCCGGTATTCTGCGGGGGCCCGACCCAGTATTCTGCGGGACTCCGCGACCCGGTATTCTGCGGGGGTCCGACCCGGTATTCTGCGGGGACTCCACGACCCGGTATTCTGCGGGGGACCGACCCGGTATTCTGCGGGAGACCGACCCGGTATTCTGCGGGGGCCCGACCCGGTATTCTGCGGGGACTCCGCGACCCGGTATTCTGCGGGGGTCCGACCCGGTATTCTGCGGGGACTCCGCGACCTGGTATTCTGCGGGGACTCCGCGACCCGGTATTCTGCGGGGGTCCGACCCGGTATTCTGCGGGGGCCCGACCCGGTATTCTGCGGGGACTCCGCGACCCGGTATTCTGCGGGGGTCCGACCCGGTATTCTGCGGGGGTCCGACCCGGTTTTCTGCGGGGACTCCGCAACCCGGTATTCTGCGGTGTTCCGACCAGGTATTCTGCGGGGGCCCGACCCGGTATTCTGCTGGGGCCCGACACCGGTATTCTGCGGGGGCCCGACCCGGTATTCTGCGGGGGCCCGACCCGGAATTCTGCGGGGGTCCGACCCGGCATTCTGCGGGGGTCCCACCTGGTATTCTGCAGGGGTCCGACCTGGTATTCTGCGGGGGTCCGACCCGGTATTCTGCGGGTCCCGACCCGGTATTCTGCGGGGGTCCGAACCGGTATTCTGCGGTGTTCCGACTCGGTATTCTGCGGGGGCCCGACCCGGTATTCTGCGGGGGCCCGATCCGGTATTCTGCGGGGGTCCGACCCGGTATTCTGCGGGGACTCCGCGACCCGGTATTCTGCGGGGGTCCGACCCGGTATTCTGCGGGGTTCCGACCCGGTATTCTGCGGGGGTCCGACCCGGTATTCTGCGGGGACTCCGCAACCCGGTATCCTGCGGGGGTTCGACCCGGTATTCTGCTGGGGGCCCGACCCGGTATTCTGCGGGGGTCCGACCCGGTATTCTGCGGGGGTCCGACCCGGTATTCTGCGTGGTCCGACCAGGTATTCTGCGGGGTTCCGACCCGGTATTCTGCGGGGGACTCCGCGACCCGGTATTCTGCGGGGGTCCGACCCGGTATTCTGCGGGGGTCCGACCCGGTATTCTGCGGGGGTCCGACCCGGTATTCTGCGTGGTCCGACCGTGTGTTCTGCGGGGCCCCGACCCGGTATTCTGCGGGGCCCGACCCGGTATTCTGCGGGGGTCCGACCCGGTATTCTGCGGGGTCCGACCAGGTATTCTGCGGGGGTCCGACCCTGTATTCTGCGGGGGTCCGACCCGGTATTCAGCGGGGGCCCGACCCGGTATTCTGCGGGGGCTCCGCGACCCGGTATTCTGCGGGGGCCCTACCCGGTATTCTGCTGGGGTCCGACTCGGTATTCTGCGGGGGTCCGACCCTGTATTCTGCGGGGGTCCGACCCGGTATTCAGCGGGGACTCCGCGACCCGGTATTCTGCGGGGGCCCGACCCGGTATTCTGCGGGGGTCCGACCCGGTATTCTGCGGGGGTCTGACCCGGTATTCTGCGGGGGCTCCGCGACCCGGTATTCTGCGGGGGCCCGACCCGGTATTCTGCGGGGGCTCCGCGACCCGGTATTCTGCGGGGGCCCGACCCGGTATTCTGCGGGGGCCCGACTCGGTATTCTGCGGGGGTCCGACCCGGTATTCTGCGGGGGTCCGACCCGGTATTCTGCGGGGGCCCGACCCTGTATTCAGCGGGGGCCCGACCCGGGATTCTGCGGGGGTCCGAACCGGTATTCTGCGGGGGTCCGACTCGGTATTCTGCGGGGGTCCGACCCAGTATTCTGCGGGGACTCCGCGACCCGGTATTCTGCGGGGGTCCGAACCGGTATTCTGCGGGGTTCCGACCCGGTATTCCGCTGGGGTCCGACCCGGTATTCTGCGGGGACTCCGCAACCCGGTATCCTGTGGGGGTCCGACCCGGTATTCTGCTGGGGGCCCGACCCGGTATTCTGCGGGGGTCCGACCCGGTATTCTGCGGGGGTCCGACCCGGTATTCTGCGTGGTCCGACCCGGTATTCTGCGGGGGTCCGACCCGGTATTCTGCGGGGGCCCGACCCGGTATTCTGCGGGGGCCCGACCCGGTATTCTGCGGGGGTCCGACCCGGTATTCTGCGGGGGTCCGACCTGGTATTCTGCGGGGTCCGACCCGGTATTCTGCGGGGACTCCGCGACCCGGTATTCTGCGGGGGCCCGACCCGGTATTCTGCGGGGGCCCGACCCGGTATTCTGCGGGGGCCCGACCCGGTATTCTGCGGGGGTCCGACCCGGTATTCTGCGGGGGCCCGACCCGGTATTCTGCTGGGGTCCGACTCGGTATTCTGCCGGGGTCCGACCCGGTATTCTGCGGGGGCCCGACCCGGTATTCTGCGGGGGCCCGACCCGGTATTCTGCTGGGGTCCGACTCGGTATTCTGCGGGGGTCCGACCCGGTATTCTGCGGGGGTCCGACCCGGTATTCTGCGGGGGCCCGACCCGGTATTCTGCTGGGGTCCGACTCGGTATTCTGCGGGGGTCCGACCCTATATTCTGCGGCGGTCCGACCCGGTATTCTGCGGGGGCTCCGCGACCCGGTATTCTGCGGGGGCCCGACCCGGTATTCTGCTGGGGTCCGACTCGGTATTCTGCGGGGGTCCGACCCTGTATTCTGCGGGGGTCCGACCCGGTATTCAGCGGGGACTCCGCGACCCGGTATTCTGCGGGGGCCCGACCCGGTATTCTGCGGGGACTCCGCAACCCGGTATCCTGCGGGGGTTCGACCCGGTATTCTGCTGGGGGCCCGACCCGGTATTCTGCGGGGGTCCGACCCGGTATTCTGCGGGGGTCCGACCCGGTATTCTGCGTGGTCCGACCTGGTATTCTGCGGGGGTCCGACCCGGTATTCTGCGGGGGTCCGACCCGGTATTCTGCGGTGGCCCGACCCGGTATTCTGCGGGGGCCCGACCCGGTATTCTGCGGGGGTCCGACCCGGTATTCTGCGGGTGCCCGACCCGGTATTCTGCGGGGGTCCGACCTGGTATTCTGCGGGGGTCCGACCCGGTATTCTGCGGGGACTCCGCGACCCGGTATTCTGCGGGGGCCCGACCCGGTATTCTGCGGGGGTCCGACCCGGTATTCTGCGGGGGTCCGACCCGGTATTCTGCGGGGTCCGACCAGGTATTCTGCGGGGTTCCGACCCGGTATTCTGCGGGGGCCCGACCCGGTATTCTGCGGGGGACTCCGTGACCCGGTATTCTGCGGGGGTCCGACCCGGTATTCTGCGGGGGTCCGACACGGTATTCTGCGGGGACTCCGCAACCCGGTATCCTGCGGGGGTTCGACCCGGTATTCTGCTGGGGGCCCGACCCGGTATTCTGCGGGGGTCCGACCCGGTATTCTGCGGGGGTCCGAACCGGTATTCTGCGGGGGCCCGACCCGGTATTCTGCGGGGACTCCGCGAACCGGTAGTCTGCGGGGGCCCGACCCGGTATTCTGCGGGGGTCCGACCCGGTATTCTGCAGGGACTCCGCGAACCGGTAGTCTGCGGGTGTCCGACCCGGTATTCTGCGGGGACTCCGCGAACCGGTAGTCTGCGGGGGCCCGACCCGGTATTCTGCGGGGGTCCGACCCGGTATTCTGCGGGGGTCCGACCCGGTATTCTGCGGGGACTCCGCGAACCGGTAGTCTGCGGGGACTCCGCAACCCGGTATTCTGCGGGGGCCCGACCCGGTATTCTGCGGGGGCCCGACCCGGTATTCTGCGGGGGCCCGACCCGGTATTCTGCGGGGACTCCGCGAACCGGTATTCTGCGGGGGCCCGACCCGGTATTCTGCGGGTGCCCGACCCGGTATTCTGCGGGGACTCCGCGACCCGGTATTCTGCGGGGACTCCACGACCCGGTATTCTGCGGGGGACCGACCCGGTATTCTGCGGGAGACCGACCCGGTATTCTGCGGGGGTCCGACCCGGTATTCTGCGGGGGTCCAACCCGGTATTCTGCGGGGGTCCGACCCGGTATTCTGCGGGGGTCCAACCCGGTATTCTGCGGGGGTCCGACCCGGTATTCTGCGGGGACTCCGCGACCCGATATTCTGCGGGGGCCCGACCAGGTATTCTGCGGGGGTCCGACCCGGTATTCTGCGGGGGTCTGACCTGGTATTCTGCGGGGGCCCGACCCGGTATTCTGCGGGGGCCCGACCCGGTATTCTGCGGGGACTCCGCGACCCGGTATTCTGCGGGGGTCCGACCCGGTATTCTGCGGGGGTCCGACCCGGTATTCTGCGGGGACTCCGCGACCCGGTATTCTGCGGGGGTCCGACCCGGTATTCTGCGGGGACTCCGCGACCCGGTATTCTGCGGGGGTCCGACCCGGTATTCTGCGGGGGCCCGACCCGGTATTCTGCGGGGGCCCGACCCAGTATTCTGCGGGACTCCGCGACCCGGTATTCTGCGGGGGTCCGACCCGGTATTCTGCGGGGACTCCACGACCCGGTATTCTGCGGGGGACCGACCCGGTATTCTGCGGGAGACCTACCCGGTATTCTGCGGGGGCCCGACCCGGTATTCTGCGGGGACTCCGCGACCCGGTATTCTGCGGGGTTCCGACCCGGTATTCTGCGGGGGTCCGACCCGGTATTCTGCGGGGACTCCGCAACCCGGTATTCTGCGGTGTTCCGACCAGGTATTCTGCGGGGGCCCGACCCGGTATTCTGCTGGGGCCCGACACCGGTATTCTGCGGGGGCCCGACCCGGTATTCTGCGGGGGCCCGACCCGGTATTCTGCGGGGGCCCGACCCGGAATTCTGCGGGGGTCCGACCCGGCATTCTGCGGGGGTCCCACCTGGTATTCTGCAGGGGTCCGACCTGGTATTCTGCGGGGGTCCGACCCGGTATTCTGCGGGTCCCGACCCGGTATTCTGCGGGGGTCCGAACCGGTATTCTGCGGTGTTCCGACTCGGTATTCTGCGGGGGCCCGACCCGGTATTCTGCGGGGGCCCGATCCGGTATTCTGCGGGGGTCCGACCCGGTATTCTGCGGGGACTCCGCGACCCGGTATTCTGCGGGGGTCCGACCCGGTATTCTGCGGGGTTCCGACCCGGTATTCTGCGGGGGTCCGACCCGGTATTCTGCGGGGACTCCGCAACCCGGTATCCTGCGGGGGTTCGACCCGGTATTCTGCTGGGGGCCCGACCCGGTATTCTGCGGGGGTCCGACCCGGTATTCTGCGGGGGTCCGACCCGGTATTCTGTGTGGTCCGACCAGGTATTCTGCGGGGTTCCGACCCGGTATTCTGCGGGGGACTCCGCGACCCGGTATTCTGCGGGGGTCCGACCCGGTATTCTGCGGGGGTCCGACCCGGTATTCTGCGGGGGTCCGACCCGGTATTCTGCGTGGTCCGACCGTGTGTTCTGCGGGGCCCCGACCCGGTATTCTGCGGGGCCCGACCCGGTATTCTGCGGGGGTCCGACCCGGTATTCTGCGGGGTCCGACCAGGTATTCTGCGGGGGTCCGACCCTGTATTCTGCGGGGGTCCGACCCGGTATTCAGCGGGGGCCCGACCCGGTATTCTGCGGGGGCTCCGCGACCCGGTATTCTGCGGGGGCCCGACCTGGTATTCTGCTGGGGTCCGACTCGGTATTCTGCGGGGGTCCGACCCTGTATTCTGCGGGGGTCCGACCCGGTATTCAGCGGGGACTCCGCGACCCGGTATTCTGCGGGGGCCCGACCCGGTATTCTGCGGGGGTCCGACCCGGTATTCTGCGGGGGTCTGACCCGGTATTCTGCGGGGGCTCCGCGACCCGGTATTCTGCGGGGGCCCGACCCGGTATTCTGCGGGGGCTCCGCGACCCGGTATTCTGCGGGGGTCCGAACCGGTATTCTGCGGGGTTCCGACCCGGTATTCCGCTGGGGTCCGACCCGGTATTCTGCGGGGACTCCGCAACCCGGTATCCTGTGGGGGTCCGACCCGGTATTCTGCTGGGTGCCCGACCCGGTATTCTGCGGGGGTCCGACCCGGTATTCTGCGGGGGTCCGACCCGGTATTCTGCGTGGTCCGACCTGGTATTCTGCGGGGGTCCGACCCGGTATTCTGCGGGGGCCCGACCCGGTATTCTGCGGGGGCCCGACCCGGTATTCTGCGGGGGTCCGACCCGGTATTCTGCGGGGGTCCGACCTGGTATTCTGCGGGGTCCGACCCGGTATTCTGCGGGGACTCCGCGACCCGGTATTCTGCGGGGGCCCGACCCGGTATTCTGCGGGGGCCCGACCCGGTATTCTGCGGGGGCCCGACCCGGTATTCTGCGGGGGTCCGACCCGGTATTCTGCGGGGGCCCGACCCGGTATTCTGCTGGGGTCCGACTCGGTATTCTGCGGGGGTCCGACCCGGTATTCTGCGGGGGCCCGACCCGGTATTCTGCGGGGGCCCGACCCGGTATTCTGCTGGGGTCCGACTCGGTATTCTGCGGGGGTCCGACCCGGTATTCTGCGGGGGTCCGACCCGGTATTCTGCGGGGGCCCGACCCGGTATTCTGCTGGGGTCCGACTCGGTATTCTGCGGGGGTCCGACCCTGTATTCTGCGGCGGTCCGACCCGGTATTCTGCGGGGGCTCCGCGATCCGGTATTCTGCGGGGGCCCGACCCGGTATTCTGCTGGGGTCCGACTCGGTATTCTGCGGGGGTCCGACCCTGTATTCTGCGGGGGTCCGACCCGGTATTCAGCGGGGACTCCGCGACCCGGTATTCTGCGGGGGCCCAACCCGGTATTCTGCGGGGGTCCGACCCGGTATTCTGCGGGGGTCTGACCCGGTATTCTGCGGGGGCTCCGCGACCCGGTATTCTGCGGGGGCCCGACCCGGTATTCTGCGGGGGCTCCGCGACCCGGTATTCTGCGGGGGCCCGACCCGGTATTCTGCGGGGGCCCGACTCGGTATTCTGCGGGGGTCCGACCCGGTATTCTGCGGGGGTCCGACCCGGTATTCTGCGGGGGCCCGACCCAGTATTCAGCGGGGGCCCGACCCGGGATTCTGCGGGGGTCCGAACCGGTATTCTGCGGGGGTCCGACTCGGTATTCTGCGGGGGTCCGACCCAGTATTCTGCGGGGACTCCGCGACCCGGTATTCTGCGGGGGTCCGAACCGGTATTCTGCGGGGTTCCGACCCGGTATTCTGCTGGGGTCCGACCCGGTATTCTGCGGGGACTCCGCAACCCGGTATCCTGTGGGGGTCCGACCCGGTATTCTGCTGGGGGCCCGACCCGGTATTCTGCGGGGGTCCGACCCGGTATTCTGCGGGGGTCCGACCCGGTATTCTGCATGGTCCGACCTGGTATTCTGCGGGGGTCCGACCCGGTATTCTGCGGGGGCCCGACCCGGTATTCTGCGGGGGCCCGACCCGGTATTCTGCGGGGGTCCGACCCGGTATTCTGCGGGGGTCCGACCTGGTATTCTGCGGGGTCCGACCCGGTATTCTGCGGGGACTCCGCGACCCGGTATTCTGCGGGGGCCCGACCCGGTATTCTGCGGGCGCCCGACCCGGTATTCTGCGGGGGCCCGACCCGGTATTCTGCGGGGGTCCGACCCGGTATTCTGCGGGGGCCCGACCCGGTATTCTGCGGGGACTCCGCGACCCGGTATTCTGCGGGGACTCCGCGACCCGGTATTCTGCAGGGGCCCGACCTGGTATTCTGCGGGGGCCCGACCCGGTATCCTGCGGGGGTCCGACCCGGTATCCTGCGGGGGTCCGACCCGGTATCCTGCGGGGGTCCGACCCGGTATTCTGCGGGGGTCCGACCCGGTATTCTGCGGGGGCCCGACCCGGTATTCTGCGGGGGCCCGACCCGGTATTCTGCGTGGTCCGACCGTGTATTCTGCGGGGGCCCGACCCGGTATTCTGCGGGGCCCGACCCGGTATTCTGCGGGGGTCCGACCCGGTATTCTGCGGGGGCCCGACCCGGTATTCTGCAGGGGTCCGACCCGGTATTCTGCGGGGTTCCGACCCAGTATTCTGCGGGGGCCCGACCCGGTATTCTGCGGGGGACTCCGCGACCCGGTATTCTGCGGGGACTCCGCGACCCGGTATTCTGCGGGGTTCCGACCCGGTATTCTGCGGGGGACTCCGCGACCCGGTATTCTGCGGGGGTACGACCCGGTATTCTGCAGGGGTCCGACCCGGTATTCTGCGGGGTTCCGACCCAGTATTCTGCGGGGGCCCGACCCGGTATTCTGCGGGGGACTCCGCGACCCGGTATTCTGCGGGGACTCCGCGACCCGGTATTCTGCGGGGGCCCGACCCGGTATTCTGCGGGGGACTCCGCGACCCGGTATTCTGCGGGGGTACGACCCGGTATTCTGCTGGGGGCCCGACCCGGTATTCTGCGGGGGTCCGACCCGGTATTCTGCGGGGACTCCGCGACCCGGTATTCTGCGGGGACTCGGCGACCTGGTATTCTGCGGGGGTCCGACCCGGTATTCTGCAGGGGCCCGACCCGGTATTCTGCGGGGGCCCGACCCGGTATTCTGCGGGGGTCCGACCTGGTATTCTGCGGGGGTCCGACCCGGTATTCTGCGGGGACTCCGCGACCCGGTATTCTGCGGGGGTCCGACCCGGTATTCTGCGGGGGCCCGACCCGGTATTCTGCGGGGGTCCGACCCGGTATTCTGCGGGGGTCCGACCCGGTATTCTGCGGGGGTCCGACCTGGTATTCTGCGGGGGTCCGACCCGGTATTCTGCGGGGGCCCGACCCGGTATTCTGCGGGGACTCCGCGACCCGGTATTCTGCGGGGACTCCGCGACCCGGTATTCTGCAGGGGCCCGACCTGGTATTCTGCGGGGGTCCGACCCGGTATTCTGCGGGGTCTCCGCGACCCGGTATTCTGCGGGGGTCCGACCCGGTATACTGCGGGGGCCCGACCCGGTATTCTGCGGGGACTCCGCGACCCGGTATTCTGCGGGGGGCCCGACCCGGTATTCTGCGGGGGTACGACCCGGTATTCTGCGGGGCCCGACCCGGTATTCTGCGGGGGCCCGACCCGGTATCCTGCGGGGGCCCGACCCAGTATTCTGCGGGGGTCCGACCCGGTATCCTGCGGGGGCCCGACCCCGTATTCTGCGGGGGTCCGACCCGGTATTCTGCGGGGGCCCGACCCAGTATTCTGCGGGGGCCCGACCCGGTATCCTGCGGGGGCTCCGCGACCCGGTATTCTGCGGGGGCCCGACCCGGTATTCTGCGGGGGCCCGACTCGGTATTCTGCGGGGGTCCGACCCGGTATTCTGCGGGGGTCCGACCCGGTATTCTGCGGGGGCCCGACCCAGTATTCAGCGGGGGCCCGCCCCGGGATTCTGCGGGGGTCCGAACCGGTATTCTGCGGGGGTCCGACTCGGTATTCTGCGGGGGTCCGACCCAGTATTCTGCGGGGACTCCGCGACCCGGTATTCTGCGGGGGTCCGAACCGGTATTCTGCGGGGTTCCGACCCGGTATTCTGCTGGGGTCCGACCCGGTATTCTGCGGGGACTCCGCAACCCGGTATCCTGTGGGGGTCCGACCCGGTATTCTGCTGGGGGCCCGACCCGGTATTCTGCGGGGGTCCGACCCGGTATTCTGCGGGGGTCCGACCCGGTATTCTGCATGGTCCGACCTGGTATTCTGCGGGGGTCCGACCCGGTATTCTGCGGGGGCCCGACCCGGTATTCTGCGGGGGCCCGACCCGGTATTCTGCGGGGGTCCGACCCGGTATTCTGCGGGGGTCCGACCTGGTATTCTGCGGGGTCCGACCCGGTATTCTGCGGGGACTCCGCGACCCGGTATTCTGCGGGGGCCCGACCCGGTATTCTGCGGGCGCCCGACCCGGTATTCTGCGGGGGCCCGACCCGGTATTCTGCGGGGGTCCGACCCGGTATTCTGCGGGGGCCCGACCCGGTATTCTGCGGGGACTCCGCGACCCGGTATTCTGCGGGGACTCCGCGACCCGGTATTCTGCAGGGGCCCGACCTGGTATTCTGCGGGGGCCCGACCCGGTATCCTGCGGGGGTCCGACCCGGTATCCTGCGGGGGTCCGACCCGGTATCCTGCGGGGGTCCGACCCGGTATTCTGCGGGGGTCCGACCCGGTATTCTGCGGGGGCCCGACCCGGTATTCTGCGGGGGCCCGACCCGGTATTCTGCGTGGTCCGACCGTGTATTCTGCGGGGGCCCGACCCGGTATTCTGCGGGGCCCGACCCGGTATTCTGCGGGGGTCCGACCCGGTATTCTGCGGGGGCCCGACCCGGTATTCTGCAGGGGTCCGACCCGGTATTCTGCGGGGTTCCGACCCAGTATTCTGCGGGGGCCCGACCCGGTATTCTGCGGGGGACTCCGCGACCCGGTATTCTGCGGGGACTCCGCGACCCGGTATTCTGCGGGGTTCCGACCCGGTATTCTGCGGGGGACTCCGCGACCCGGTATTCTGCGGGGGTACGACCCGGTATTCTGCAGGGGTCCGACCCGGTATTCTGCGGGGTTCCGACCCAGTATTCTGCGGGGGCCCGACCCGGTATTCTGCGGGGGACTCCGCGACCCGGTATTCTGCGGGGACTCCGCGACCCGGTATTCTGCGGGGGCCCGACCCGGTATTCTGCGGGGGACTCCGCGACCCGGTATTCTGCGGGGGTACGACCCGGTATTCTGCTGGGGGCCCGACCCGGTATTCTGCGGGGGTCCGACCCGGTATTCTGCGGGGACTCCGCGACCCGGTATTCTGCGGGGACTCGGCGACCTGGTATTCTGCGGGGGTCCGACCCGGTATTCTGCAGGGGCCCGACCCGGTATTCTGCGGGGGCCCGACCCGGTATTCTGCGGGGGTCCGACCTGGTATTCTGCGGGGGTCCGACCCGGTATTCTGCGGGGACTCCGCGACCCGGTATTCTGCGGGGGTCCGACCCGGTATTCTGCGGGGGCCCGACCCGGTATTCTGCGGGGGTCCGACCCGGTATTCTGCGGGGGTCCGACCCGGTATTCTGCGGGGGTCCGACCTGGTATTCTGCGGGGTCTCCGCGACCCGGTATTCTGCGGGGGTCCGACCCGGTATACTGCGGGGGCCCGACCCGGTATTCTGCGGGGACTCCGCGACCCGGTATTCTGCGGGGGGCCCGACCCGGTATTCTGCGGGGACTCCGCGACCCGATATTCTGCGGGGGCCCGACCAGGTATTCTGCGGGGGTCCGACCCGGTATTCTGCGGGGGTCTGACCTGGTATTCTGCGGGGGCCCGACCCGGTATTCTGCGGGGGCCCGACCCGGTATTCTGCGGGGACTCCGCGACCCGGTATTCTGCGGGGGTCCGACCCGGTATTCTGCGGGGGTCCGACCCGGTATTCTGCGGGGACTCCGCGACCCGGTATTCTGCGGGGGTCCGACCCGGTATTCTGCGGGGACTCCGCGACCCGGTATTCTGCGGGGGTCCGACCCGGTATTCTGCGGGGGCCCGACCCGGTATTCTGCGGGGGCCCGACCCAGTATTCTGCGGGACTCCGCGACCCGGTATTCTGCGGGGGTCCGACCCGGTATTCTGCGGGGACTCCACGACCCGGTATTCTGCGGGGGACCGACCCGGTATTCTGCGGGAGACCTACCCGGTATTCTGCGGGGGCCCGACCCGGTATTCTGCGGGGACTCCGCGACCCGGTATTCTGCGGGGTTCCGACCCGGTATTCTGCGGGGGTCCGACCCGGTATTCTGCGGGGACTCCGCAACCCGGTATTCTGCGGTGTTCCGACCAGGTATTCTGCGGGGGCCCGACCCGGTATTCTGCTGGGGCCCGACACCGGTATTCTGCGGGGGCCCGACCCGGTATTCTGCGGGGGCCCGACCCGGTATTCTGCGGGGGCCCGACCCGGAATTCTGCGGGGGTCCGACCCGGCATTCTGCGGGGGTCCCACCTGGTATTCTGCAGGGGTCCGACCTGGTATTCTGCGGGGGTCCGACCCGGTATTCTGCGGGTCCCGACCCGGTATTCTGCGGGGGTCCGAACCGGTATTCTGCGGTGTTCCGACTCGGTATTCTGCGGGGGCCCGACCCGGTATTCTGCGGGGGCCCGATCCGGTATTCTGCGGGGGTCCGACCCGGTATTCTGCGGGGACTCCGCGACCCGGTATTCTGCGGGGGTCCGACCCGGTATTCTGCGGGGTTCCGACCCGGTATTCTGCGGGGGTCCGACCCGGTATTCTGCGGGGACTCCGCAACCCGGTATCCTGCGGGGGTTCGACCCGGTATTCTGCTGGGGGCCCGACCCGGTATTCTGCGGGGGTCCGACCCGGTATTCTGCGGGGGTCCGACCCGGTATTCTGCGTGGTCCGACCAGGTATTCTGCGGGGTTCCGACCCGGTATTCTGCGGGGGACTCCGCGACCCGGTATTCTGCGGGGGTCCGACCCGGTATTCTGCGGGGGTCCGACCCGGTATTCTGCGGGGGTCCGACCCGGTATTCTGCGTGGTCCGACCGTGTGTTCTGCGGGGCCCCGACCCGGTATTCTGCGGGGCCCGACCCGGTATTCTGCGGGGGTCCGACCCGGTATTCTGCGGGGTCCGACCAGGTATTCTGCGGGGGTCCGACCCTGTATTCTGCGGGGGTCCGACCCGGTATTCAGCGGGGGCCCGACCCGGTATTCTGCGGGGGCTCCGCGACCCGGTATTCTGCGGGGGCCCGACCTGGTATTCTGCTGGGGTCCGACTCGGTATTCTGCGGGGGTCCGACCCTGTATTCTGCGGGGGTCCGACCCGGTATTCAGCGGGGACTCCGCGACCCGGTATTCTGCGGGGGCCCGACCCGGTATTCTGCGGGGGTCCGACCCGGTATTCTGCGGGGGTCTGACCCGGTATTCTGCGGGGGCTCCGCGACCCGGTATTCTGCGGGGGCCCGACCCGGTATTCTGCGGGGGCTCCGCGACCCGGTATTCTGCGGGGGTCCGAACCGGTATTCTGCGGGGTTCCGACCCGGTATTCCGCTGGGGTCCGACCCGGTATTCTGCGGGGACTCCGCAACCCGGTATCCTGTGGGGGTCCGACCCGGTATTCTGCTGGGTGCCCGACCCGGTATTCTGCGGGGGTCCGACCCGGTATTCTGCGGGGGTCCGACCCGGTATTCTGCGTGGTCCGACCTGGTATTCTGCGGGGGTCCGACCCGGTATTCTGCGGGGGCCCGACCCGGTATTCTGCGGGGGCCCGACCCGGTATTCTGCGGGGGTCCGACCCGGTATTCTGCGGGGGTCCGACCTGGTATTCTGCGGGGTCCGACCCGGTATTCTGCGGGGACTCCGCGACCCGGTATTCTGCGGGGGCCCGACCCGGTATTCTGCGGGGGCCCGACCCGGTATTCTGCGGGGGCCCGACCCGGTATTCTGCGGGGGTCCGACCCGGTATTCTGCGGGGGCCCGACCCGGTATTCTGCTGGGGTCCGACTCGGTATTCTGCGGGGGTCCGACCCGGTATTCTGCGGGGGCCCGACCCGGTATTCTGCGGGGGCCCGACCCGGTATTCTGCTGGGGTCCGACTCGGTATTCTGCGGGGGTCCGACCCGGTATTCTGCGGGGGTCCGACCCGGTATTCTGCGGGGGCCCGACCCGGTATTCTGCTGGGGTCCGACTCGGTATTCTGCGGGGGTCCGACCCTGTATTCTGCGGCGGTCCGACCCGGTATTCTGCGGGGGCTCCGCGATCCGGTATTCTGCGGGGGCCCGACCCGGTATTCTGCTGGGGTCCGACTCGGTATTCTGCGGGGGTCCGACCCTGTATTCTGCGGGGGTCCGACCCGGTATTCAGCGGGGACTCCGCGACCCGGTATTCTGCGGGGGCCCAACCCGGTATTCTGCGGGGGTCCGACCCGGTATTCTGCGGGGGTCTGACCCGGTATTCTGCGGGGGCTCCGCGACCCGGTATTCTGCGGGGGCCCGACCCGGTATTCTGCGGGGGCTCCGCGACCCGGTATTCTGCGGGGGCCCGACCCGGTATTCTGCGGGGGCCCGACTCGGTATTCTGCGGGGGTCCGACCCGGTATTCTGCGGGGGTCCGACCCGGTATTCTGCGGGGGCCCGACCCAGTATTCAGCGGGGGCCCGACCCGGGATTCTGCGGGGGTCCGAACCGGTATTCTGCGGGGGTCCGACTCGGTATTCTGCGGGGGTCCGACCCAGTATTCTGCGGGGACTCCGCGACCCGGTATTCTGCGGGGGTCCGAACCGGTATTCTGCGGGGTTCCGACCCGGTATTCTGCTGGGGTCCGACCCGGTATTCTGCGGGGACTCCGCAACCCGGTATCCTGTGGGGGTCCGACCCGGTATTCTGCTGGGGGCCCGACCCGGTATTCTGCGGGGGTCCGACCCGGTATTCTGCGGGGGTCCGACCCGGTATTCTGCATGGTCCGACCTGGTATTCTGCGGGGGTCCGACCCGGTATTCTGCGGGGGCCCGACCCGGTATTCTGCGGGGGCCCGACCCGGTATTCTGCGGGGGTCCGACCCGGTATTCTGCGGGGGTCCGACCTGGTATTCTGCGGGGTCCGACCCGGTATTCTGCGGGGACTCCGCGACCCGGTATTCTGCGGGGGCCCGACCCGGTATTCTGCGGGCGCCCGACCCGGTATTCTGCGGGGGCCCGACCCGGTATTCTGCGGGGGTCCGACCCGGTATTCTGCGGGGGCCCGACCCGGTATTCTGCGGGGACTCCGCGACCCGGTATTCTGCGGGGACTCCGCGACCCGGTATTCTGCAGGGGCCCGACCTGGTATTCTGCGGGGGCCCGACCCGGTATCCTGCGGGGGTCCGACCCGGTATCCTGCGGGGGTCCGACCCGGTATCCTGCGGGGGTCCGACCCGGTATTCTGCGGGGGTCCGACCCGGTATTCTGCGGGGGCCCGACCCGGTATTCTGCGGGGGCCCGACCCGGTATTCTGCGTGGTCCGACCGTGTATTCTGCGGGGGCCCGACCCGGTATTCTGCGGGGCCCGACCCGGTATTCTGCGGGGGTCCGACCCGGTATTCTGCGGGGGCCCGACCCGGTATTCTGCAGGGGTCCGACCCGGTATTCTGCGGGGTTCCGACCCAGTATTCTGCGGGGGCCCGACCCGGTATTCTGCGGGGGACTCCGCGACCCGGTATTCTGCGGGGACTCCGCGACCCGGTATTCTGCGGGGTTCCGACCCGGTATTCTGCGGGGGACTCCGCGACCCGGTATTCTGCGGGGGTACGACCCGGTATTCTGCAGGGGTCCGACCCGGTATTCTGCGGGGTTCCGACCCAGTATTCTGCGGGGGCCCGACCCGGTATTCTGCGGGGGACTCCGCGACCCGGTATTCTGCGGGGACTCCGCGACCCGGTATTCTGCGGGGGCCCGACCCGGTATTCTGCGGGGGACTCCGCGACCCGGTATTCTGCGGGGGTACGACCCGGTATTCTGCTGGGGGCCCGACCCGGTATTCTGCGGGGGTCCGACCCGGTATTCTGCGGGGACTCCGCGACCCGGTATTCTGCGGGGACTCGGCGACCTGGTATTCTGCGGGGGTCCGACCCGGTATTCTGCAGGGGCCCGACCCGGTATTCTGCGGGGGCCCGACCCGGTATTCTGCGGGGGTCCGACCTGGTATTCTGCGGGGGTCCGACCCGGTATTCTGCGGGGACTCCGCGACCCGGTATTCTGCGGGGGTCCGACCCGGTATTCTGCGGGGGCCCGACCCGGTATTCTGCGGGGGTCCGACCCGGTATTCTGCGGGGGTCCGACCCGGTATTCTGCGGGGGTCCGACCTGGTATTCTGCGGGGGTCCGACCCGGTATTCTGCGGGGGCCCGACCCGGTATTCTGCGGGGACTCCGCGACCCGGTATTCTGCGGGGACTCCGCGACCCGGTATTCTGCAGGGGCCCGACCTGGTATTCTGCGGGGGTCCGACCCGGTATTCTGCGGGGTCTCCGCGACCCGGTATTCTGCGGGGGTCCGACCCGGTATACTGCGGGGGCCCGACCCGGTATTCTGCGGGGACTCCGCGACCCGGTATTCTGCGGGGGGCCCGACCCGGTATTCTGCGGGGGTACGACCCGGTATTCTGCGGGGCCCGACCCGGTATTCTGCGGGGGCCCGACCCGGTATCCTGCGGGGGCCCGACCCAGTATTCTGCGGGGGTCCGACCCGGTATCCTGCGGGGGCCCGACCCCGTATTCTGCGGGGGTCCGACCCGGTATTCTGCGGGGGCCCGACCCAGTATTCTGCGGGGGCCCGACCCGGTATCCTGCGGGGGCTCCGCGACCCGGTATTCTGCGGGGGCCCGACCCGGTATTCTGCGGGGGCCCGACTCGGTATTCTGCGGGGGTCCGACCCGGTATTCTGCGGGGGTCCGACCCGGTATTCTGCGGGGGCCCGACCCAGTATTCAGCGGGGGCCCGCCCCGGGATTCTGCGGGGGTCCGAACCGGTATTCTGCGGGGGTCCGACTCGGTATTCTGCGGGGGTCCGACCCAGTATTCTGCGGGGACTCCGCGACCCGGTATTCTGCGGGGGTCCGAACCGGTATTCTGCGGGGTTCCGACCCGGTATTCTGCTGGGGTCCGACCCGGTATTCTGCGGGGACTCCGCAACCCGGTATCCTGTGGGGGTCCGACCCGGTATTCTGCTGGGGGCCCGACCCGGTATTCTGCGGGGGTCCGACCCGGTATTCTGCGGGGGTCCGACCCGGTATTCTGCATGGTCCGACCTGGTATTCTGCGGGGGTCCGACCCGGTATTCTGCGGGGGCCCGACCCGGTATTCTGCGGGGGCCCGACCCGGTATTCTGCGGGGGTCCGACCCGGTATTCTGCGGGGGTCCGACCTGGTATTCTGCGGGGTCCGACCCGGTATTCTGCGGGGACTCCGCGACCCGGTATTCTGCGGGGGCCCGACCCGGTATTCTGCGGGCGCCCGACCCGGTATTCTGCGGGGGCCCGACCCGGTATTCTGCGGGGGTCCGACCCGGTATTCTGCGGGGGCCCGACCCGGTATTCTGCGGGGACTCCGCGACCCGGTATTCTGCGGGGACTCCGCGACCCGGTATTCTGCAGGGGCCCGACCTGGTATTCTGCGGGGGCCCGACCCGGTATCCTGCGGGGGTCCGACCCGGTATCCTGCGGGGGTCCGACCCGGTATCCTGCGGGGGTCCGACCCGGTATTCTGCGGGGGTCCGACCCGGTATTCTGCGGGGGCCCGACCCGGTATTCTGCGGGGGCCCGACCCGGTATTCTGCGTGGTCCGACCGTGTATTCTGCGGGGGCCCGACCCGGTATTCTGCGGGGCCCGACCCGGTATTCTGCGGGGGTCCGACCCGGTATTCTGCGGGGGCCCGACCCGGTATTCTGCAGGGGTCCGACCCGGTATTCTGCGGGGTTCCGACCCAGTATTCTGCGGGGGCCCGACCCGGTATTCTGCGGGGGACTCCGCGACCCGGTATTCTGCGGGGACTCCGCGACCCGGTATTCTGCGGGGTTCCGACCCGGTATTCTGCGGGGGACTCCGCGACCCGGTATTCTGCGGGGGTACGACCCGGTATTCTGCAGGGGTCCGACCCGGTATTCTGCGGGGTTCCGACCCAGTATTCTGCGGGGGCCCGACCCGGTATTCTGCGGGGGACTCCGCGACCCGGTATTCTGCGGGGACTCCGCGACCCGGTATTCTGCGGGGGCCCGACCCGGTATTCTGCGGGGGACTCCGCGACCCGGTATTCTGCGGGGGTACGACCCGGTATTCTGCTGGGGGCCCGACCCGGTATTCTGCGGGGGTCCGACCCGGTATTCTGCGGGGACTCCGCGACCCGGTATTCTGCGGGGACTCGGCGACCTGGTATTCTGCGGGGGTCCGACCCGGTATTCTGCAGGGGCCCGACCCGGTATTCTGCGGGGGCCCGACCCGGTATTCTGCGGGGGTCCGACCTGGTATTCTGCGGGGGTCCGACCCGGTATTCTGCGGGGACTCCGCGACCCGGTATTCTGCGGGGGTCCGACCCGGTATTCTGCGGGGGCCCGACCCGGTATTCTGCGGGGGTCCGACCCGGTATTCTGCGGGGGTCCGACCCGGTATTCTGCGGGGGTCCGACCTGGTATTCTGCGGGGTCTCCGCGACCCGGTATTCTGCGGGGGTCCGACCCGGTATACTGCGGGGGCCCGACCCGGTATTCTGCGGGGACTCCGCGACCCGGTATTCTGCGGGGGGCCCGACCCGGTATTCTGCGGGGGTACGACCCGGTATTCTGCGGGGCCCGACCCGGTATTCTGCGGGGGCCCGACCCGGTATCCTGCGGGGGCCCGACCCAGTATTCTGCGGGGGTCCGACCCGGTATCCTGCGGGGGCCCGACCCCGTATTCTGCGGGGGTCCGACCCGGTATTCTGCGGGGGCCCGACCCAGTATTCTGCGGGGGCCCGACCCGGTATCCTGCGGGGGCCCGACCCTGTATTCTGCGGGGGTCCGACCCGGTATCCTGCGGGGGCCCGACCCAGTATTCTGCGGGGGTCCGACCCGGTATCCTGCGGGGGTCCGACCCGGTATTCTGCGGGGGTCCGACCCGGTATTCTGCGCGGGTCCGACCCGGTATTCTGCGGGGACTCCGCGACCCGGTATTCTGCGGGGACCCGACCCGGTATTCTGCGGGGGGCCCGACCCGGTATTCTGCGGGGGCCCGACCCGGTATTCTGCGGGGGTCCGACTCGGTATTCTGCAGGGGCCCGACCCGTTATTCTGCGGGGGCCCGACTCGGTATTCTGCGGCGGTCCGACCCGGTATTCTGCGGGGGTCCGACCCGGTATTCTGCGGGGTTCCGACCCAGTATTCTGCGGGGGTCCGTCCCGGTATTCTGCGGGGGTCCGACCCGGTATTCTACGGGGGCCCGACCCGGTATTCTGCGGGGGTCCGACCCGGTATTCTGCGGGGGCCCGACCCGGTATTCTGCTGGGGTCCGACTCGGTATTCTGCGGGGGCCCGACCCGGTATTCTGCGGGGGCCCGACCCGGTATTCTGCTGGGGTCCGACTCGGTATTCTGCGGGGGTCCGACCCTGTATTCTGCGGGTGTCCGACCCGGTATTCTGCGGGGGCCCGACCCGTATTCTACGGGGGCCCGACCCGGTATTCTGCGGGGGCTCCGCGACCCGGTATTCTGCGGGGGCCCGACCCGGTATTCTGCGGGGGCCCGACCCGGTATTCTGCGGGGGCCCGACTCGGTATTCTGCGGGGGTCCGACCCGGTATTCTGCGGGGGTCCGACCCTGTATTCTGCGGGGGTCCGACCCGGTATTCTGCGGGGATCCGACCCTGTATTCTGCGGGGGTCCGACCCGGTATTCTGCGGGGGCCCGACCCTGTATTCTGCGGGGGTCCGACTCGGTATTCTGCGGGGGTCCGACCCAGTATTCTGCGGGGACTCCGCGACCCGGTATTCTGCGGGGGTCCGAACCGGTATTCTGCGGGTTTCCGACCCGGCATTCTGCGGGGGTCCGACCCGGTATTCTGCGGGGACTCCGCAACCCGGTATCCTGTGGGGGTCCGACCCGGTATTCTGCTGGGGGCCCGACCCGGTATTCTGCGGGGGTCCGACCCGGTATTCTGCGGGGGTCCGACCCGGTATTCTGCGTGGTCCGACCTGGTATTCTGCGGGGGTCCGACCCGGTATTCTGCGGGGGTCCGATCCGGTATTCTGCGGGGGCCCGACCCGGTATTCTGCGTGGTCCGACCTGGTATTCTGCGGGGCCCGACCCGGTATTCTGCGGGGGCCCGACCCGGTATTCTGCGGGGGCCCGACCCGGTATTCTGCGGGGGTCCGACCCGGTATTCTGCGGGGGTCCGACCTGGTATTCTGCGGGGTCCGACCCGGTATTCTGCGGGGGCCCGACCCGGTATTCTGCGGGGGCCCGACCCGGTATTCTGCGGGGGCCCGACCCGGTATTCTGCGGGGGTCCGACCCGGTATTCTGCGGGGGCCCGACCCGGTATTCTGCGGGGACTCCGCGACCCGGTATTCTGCGGGGACTCCGCGACCCGGTATTCTGCAGGGGCCCGACCTGGTATTCTGCGGGGGCCCGACCCGGTATCCTGCGGGGGTCCGACCCGGTATCCTGCGGGGGTCCGACCCGGTATCCTGCGGGGGTCCGACCCGGTATTCTGCGGGGGTCCGACCCGGTATTCTGCGGGGTCCCGACCCGGTATTCTGCGGGGGCCCGACCCGGTATTCTGCGTGGTCCGACCGTGTATTCTGCGGGGGCCCGACCCGGTATTCTGCGGGGCCCGACCCGGTATTCTGCGGGGGTCCGACCCGGTATTCTGCGGGGGCCCGACCCGGTATTCTGCAGGGGTCCGACCCGGTATTCTGCGGGGTTCCGACCCAGTATTCTGCGGGGGCCCGACCCGGTATTCTGCGGGGGACTCCGCGACCCGGTATTCTGCGGGGACTCCGCGACCCGGTATTCTGCGGGGTTCCGACCCGGTATTCTGCGGGGGACTCCGCGACCCGGTATTCTGCGGGGGTACGACCCGGTATTCTGCAGGGGTCCGACCCGGTATTCTGCGGGGTTCCGACCCAGTATTCTGCGGGGGCCCGACCCGGTATTCTGCGGGGGACTCCGCGACCCGGTATTCTGCGGGGACTCCGCGACCCGGTATTCTGCGGGGGCCCGACCCGGTATTCTGCGGGGGACTCCGCGACCCGGTATTCTGCGGGGGTACGACCCGGTATTCTGCTGGGGGCCCGACCCGGTATTCTGCGGGGGTCCGACCCGGTATTCTGCGGGGACTCCGCGACCCGGTATTCTGCGGGGACTCGGCGACCTGGTATTCTGCGGGGGTCCGACCCGGTATTCTGCAGGGGCCCGACCCGGTATTCTGCGGGGGCCCGACCCGGTATTCTGCGGGGGTCCGACCTGGTATTCTGCGGGGGTCCGACCCGGTATTCTGCGGGGACTCCGCGACCCGGTATTCTGCGGGGGTCCGACCCGGTATTCTGCGGGGGCCCGACCCGGTATTCTGCGGGGGTCCGACCCGGTATTCTGCGGGGGTCCGACCCGGTATTCTGCGGGGGTCCGACCTGGTATTCTGCGGGGTCTCCGCGACCCGGTATTCTGCGGGGGTCCGACCCGGTATACTGCGGGGGCCCGACCCGGTATTCTGCGGGGACTCCGCGACCCGGTATTCTGCGGGGGGCCCGACCCGGTATTCTGCGGGGGTACGACCCGGTATTCTGCGGGGCCCGACCCGGTATTCTGCGGGGGCCCGACCCGGTATCCTGCGGGGGCCCGACCCAGTATTCTGCGGGGGTCCGACCCGGTATCCTGCGGGGGCCCGACCCAGTATTCTGCGGGGGTCCGACCCGGTATTCTGCGGGGGCCCGACCCAGTATTCTGCGGGGGCCCGACCCGGTATCCTGCGGGGGCCCGACCCAGTATTCTGCGGGGGTCCGACCCGGTATCCTGCGGGGGCCCGACCCAGTATTCTGCGGGGGTCCGACCCGGTATCCTGCGGGGGTCCGACCCGGTATTCTGCGGGGGTCCGACCCGGTATTCTTCGCGGGTCCGACCCGGTATTCTGCGGGGACTCCGCGACCCGGTATTCTGCGGGGACCCGACCCGGTATTCTGCGGGGGGCCCGACCCGGTATTCTGCGGGGGCCCGACCCGGTATTCTGCGGGGGTCCGACTCGGTATTCTGCAGGGGCCCGACCCGGTATTCTGCGGGGGCCCGACTCGGTATTCTGCGGCGGTCCGACCCGGTATTCTGCGGGGGTCCGACCCGGTATTCTGCGGGGTTCCGACCCAGTATTCTGCGGGGGTCCGTCCCGGTATTCTGCGGGGGTCCGACCCGGTATTCTACGGGGGCCCGACCCGGTATTCTGCGGGGGTCCGACCCGGTATTCTGCGGGGGCCCGACCCGGTATTCTGCTGGGGTCCGACTCGGTATTCTGCGGGGGCCCGACCCGGTATTCTGCGGGGGCCCGACCCGGTATTCTGCTGGGGTCCGACTCGGTATTCTGCGGGGGTCCGACCCTGTATTCTGCGGGTGTCCGACCCGGTATTCTGCGGGGGCCCGACCCGTATTCTACGGGGGCCCGACCCGGTATTCTGCGGGGGCTCCGCGACCCGGTATTCTGCGGGGGCCCGACCCGGTATTCTGCGGGGGCCCGACCCGGTATTCTGCGGGGGCCCGACTCGGTATTCTGCGGGGGTCCGACCCGGTATTCTGCGGGGGTCCGACCCTGTATTCTGCGGGGGTCCGACCCGGTATTCTGCGGGGATCCGACCCTGTATTCTGCGGGGGTCCGACCCGGTATTCTGCGGGGGCCCGACCCTGTATTCTGCGGGGGTCCGACTCGGTATTCTGCGGGGGTCCGACCCAGTATTCTGCGGGGACTCCGCGACCCGGTATTCTGCGGGGGTCCGAACCGGTATTCTGCGGGGTTCCGACCCGGTATTCTGCGGGGGTCCGACCCGGTATTCTGCGGGGACTCCGCAACCCGGTATCCTGTGGGGGTCCGACCCGGTATTCTGCTGGGGGCCCGACCCGGTATTCTGCGGGGGTCCGACCCGGTATTCTGCGGGGGTCCGACCCGGTATTCTGCGTGGTCCGACCTGGTATTCTGCGGGGGTCCGACCCGGTATTCTGCGGGGGTCCGATCCGGTATTCTGCGGGGGCCCGACCCGGTATTCTGCGTGGTCCGACCTGGTATTCTGCGGGGCCCGACCCGGTATTCTGCGGGGGCCCGACCCGGTATTCTGCGGGGGCCCGACCCGGTATTCTGCGGGGGTCCGACCCGGTATTCTGCGGGGGTCCGACCCGGTATTCTGCGGGGGTCCGACCTGGTATTCTGCGGGGTCCGACCCGGTATTCTGCGGGGACTCCGCGACCCGGTATTCTGCGGGGGCCCGACCCGGTATTCTGCGGGGGCCCGACCCGGTATTCTGCGGGGGTCCGACCTGGTATTCTGCGGGGGCCGACCCGGTATTCTGCGGGGACTCCGCGACCCGGTATTCTGCGGGGGCCCGACCCGGTATTCTGCGGGGGCCCGACCCGGTATTCTGCGGGGGCCCGACCCGGTATTCTGCGGGGGTCCGACCCGGTATTCTGCGGGGTCTCCGCGACCCGGTATTCTGCAGGGGCCCGACCTGGTATTCTGCGGGGGCCCGACCCGGTATCCTGCGGGGGTCCGACCCGGTATCCTGCGGGGGTCCGACCCGGTATCCTGCGGGGGTCTGACCCGGTATTCTGCGGGGGTCCGACCCGGTATTCTGCGGGGGCCCGACCCGGTATTCTGCGGGGGCCCGACCCGGTATTCTGCGGGGGTCCGACCGTGTATTCTGCGGGGGCCCGACCCGGTATTCTGCGGGGCCCGACCCGGTATTCTGCGGGGGTCCGACCCGGTATTCTGCGGGGGCCCGACCCGGTATTCTGCAGGGGTCCGACCCGGTATTCTGCGGGGTTCCGACCCGGTATTCTGCGGGGGCCCGACCCGGTATTCTGCGGGGGACTCCGCGACCCGGTATTCTGCGGGGGTACGACCCGGTATTCTGCTGGGGGCCCGACCCGGTATTCTGCGGGGGTCCGACCCGGTATTCTGCGGGGACTCCGCGACCCGGTATTCTGCGGGGACTCGGCGACCTGGTATTCTGCGGGGGTCCGACCCGGTATTCTGCAGGGGCCCGACCCGGTATTCTGCGGGGGTCCGACCCGGTATCCTGCGGGGGCCCGACCCAGTATTCTGCGGGGGTCCGACCCGGTATTCTGCGGGGGCCCGACCCAGTATTCTGCGGGGGCCCGACCCGGTATCCTGCGGGGGCCCGACCCAGTATTCTGCGGGGGTCCGACCCGGTATCCTGCGGGGGCCCGACCCAGTATTCTGCGGGGGTCCGACCCGGTATTCTGCGGGGTTCCGACCCGGTATTCTGCGGGGGCCCGACCCGGTATTCTGCGGGGGACTCCGCGACCCGGTATTCTGCGGGGGTACGACCCGGTATTCTGCGGGGTTCCGACCCGGTATTCTGCGGGGGCCCGACCCGGTATTCTGCGGGGGACTCCGCGACCCGGTATTCTGCGGTGGTCCGACCCGGTATTCTGCGGGGGTCCGTCCCGGTATTCTGCGGGGGTCCGACTCGGTATTCTGCGGGGGCCCAACCCCGTATTCTGCGGGGGTTCGACCCGGTATTCTGCGGGGGCCCGACCCGGTATTCTGCGGGGGCCCGACTCGGTATTCTGCGGGTGCCCGACCCGGTATTCTGCGGGGGCCCGACTCGGTATTCTGCGGGGGTCCGACCCGGTATTCTGCGGGGGTCCGACCCTGTATTCTGCGGGGGTCCGACCCGGTATTCTGCGGGGGCTGACCCGGTATTCTGCGGGGGTCCGACTCGGTATTCTGCGGGGGCCGACCCCGTATTCTGCGGGGGTCCGACCCGGTATTCTGCGGGGGCCCGACCCGATATTCTGCGGGGGTCCGACCCGGTATTCTGCGGGGCCCGACCCGGTATTCTGCGGGGGTCCGACCCGGTATTCTGCGGGGGTCCGACCCGGTATTCTGCGGGGTCCGACCAGGTATTCTGCGGGGTTCCGACCCGGTATTCTGCGGGGGCCCGACCCGGTATTCTGCGGGGGACTCCGCGACCCGGTATTCTGCGGGGGTCCGACCCGGTATTCTGCGGGGGTCCGACACGGTATTCTGCGGGGACTCCGCAACCCGGTATCCTGCGGGGGTTCGACCCGGTATTCTGCTGGGGGCCCGACCCGGTATTCTGCGGGGGTCCGACCCGGTATTCTGCGTGGGTCCGACCCGGTATTCTGCGTGGTCCGACCTGGTATTCTGCGGGGGTCCGACCCGGTATTCTGCGGGGGCCCAACCCGGTATTCTGCGGGGACTCCGCGAACCGGTAGTCTGCGGGGGTCCGACCCGGTATTCTGCGGGGACTCCGCGAACCGGTATTCTGCGGGGGTCCGACCCGGTATTCTGCGGGGGCCCGACCCGGTATTCTGCGGGGGTCCGACCCGGTATTCTGCGGGGGTCCGACCCGGTATTCTGCGGGGACTCCGCGACCCGGTATTCTGCGGGGGTCCGACCCGGTATTCTGCGGGGACTCCGCGACCCGGTATTCTGCGGGGGTCCGACCCGGTATTCTGCGGGGGTCCGACCCGGTATTCTGCGCGGGTCCGACCCGGTATTCTGCGGGGACTCCGCGACCCGGTATTCTGCGGGGGCCCGACCCGGTATTCTGCGGGGGTCCGACCCGGTATTCTGCGGGGACCCGACCCGGTATTCTGCAGGGACTCCGCGACCCGGTATTCTGCGGGGGTCCGACCCGGTATTCTGCGGGGACCCAACCCGGTATTCTGCGGGGGTCCGACCCGGTATTCTGCGGGGACTCCGCGAACCGGTATTCTGCGGGGGTCCGACCCGGTATTCTGCGGGGGCCCGACCCGGTATTCTGCGGGGGTCCGACCCGGTATTCTGCGGGGGTCCGACCCGGTATTCTGCGGGGGTCCGACCCGGTATTCTGCGGGGTCTCCGCGACCCGGTATTCTGCGGGGGTCCGACCCGGTATTCTGCGCGGGTCCGACCCGGTATTCTGCGGGGGCCCGACCCGGTATTCTGCGGGGGCCCGATTCGGTATTCTGCGGGTGCCCGACCCGGTATTCTGCGGGGGCCCGACTCGGTATTCTGCGGGGGTCCGACCCGGTATTCTGCGGGGGTCCGACCCTGTATTCTGCGGGGGTCCGACCCGGTATTCTGCGGGGGCTGACCCGGTATTCTGCGGGGGTCCGACTCGGTATTCTGCGGGGGCCGACCCCGTATTCTGCGGGGGTCCGACCCGGTATTCTGCGGGGGCCCGACCCGATATTCTGCGGGGGTCCGACCCGGTATTCTGCGGGGCCCGACCCGGTATTCTGCGGGGGTCCGACCCGGTATTCTGCGGGGGTCCGACCCGGTATTCTGCGGGGTCCGACCAGGTATTCTGCGGGGTTCCGACCCGGTATTCTGCGGGGGCCCGACCCGGTATTCTGCGGGGGACTCCGCGACCCGGTATTCTGCGGGGGTCCGACCCGGTATTCTGCGGGGGTCCGACACGGTATTCTGCGGGGACTCCGCAACCCGGTATCCTGCGGGGGTTCGACCCGGTATTCTGCTGGGGGCCCGACCCGGTATTCTGCGGGGGTCCGACCCGGTATTCTGCGTGGGTCCGACCCGGTATTCTGCGTGGTCCGACCTGGTATTCTGCGGGGGTCCGACCCGGTATTCTGCGGGGGCCCAACCCGGTATTCTGCGGGGACTCCGCGAACCGGTAGTCTGCGGGGGTCCGACCCGGTATTCTGCGGGGACTCCGCGAACCGGTATTCTGCGGGGGTCCGACCCGGTATTCTGCGGGGGCCCGACCCGGTATTCTGCGGGGGTCCGACCCGGTATTCTGCGGGGGTCCGACCCGGTATTCTGCGGGGACTCCGCGACCCGGTATTCTGCGGGGGTCCGACCCGGTATTCTGCGGGGACTCCGCGACCCGGTATTCTGCGGGGGTCCGACCCGGTATTCTGCGGGGGTCCGACCCGGTATTCTGCGCGGGTCCGAGCCGGTATTCTGCGGGGACTCCGCGACCCGGTATTCTGCGGGGGCCCGACCCGGTATTCTGCGGGGGTCCGACCCGGTATTCTGCGGGGACCCGACCCGGTATTCTGCAGGGACTCCGCGACCCGGTATTCTGCGGGGGTCCGACCCGGTATTCTGCGGGGACCCAACCCGGTATTCTGCGGGGGTCCGACCCGGTATTCTGCGGGGACTCCGCGAACCGGTATTCTGCGGGGGTCCGACCCGGTATTCTGCGGGGGCCCGACCCGGTATTCTGCGGGGGTCCGACCCGGTATTCTGCGGGGGTCCGACCCGGTATTCTGCGGGGTCTCCGCGACCCGGTATTCTGCGGGGGTCCGACCCGGTATTCTGCGCGGGTCCGACCCGGTATTCTGCGGGGACCCGACCCGGTATTCTGCGGGGGTCCGACCCGGTATTCTGCGGGGACCCGACCCGGTATTCTGCGGGGGTCCGACCCGGTATTCTGCAGGGACTCCGCGACCCGGTATTCTGCGGGGGCCCGACCCGGTATTCTGCGGGGGTCCGACCCGGTATTCTGCAGGGGCCCGACCCGGTATGCTGCGGGGGTCCGACCCGGTATTCTGCAGGGACTCCGCGACCCGGTATTCTGCGGGGGCCCGACCCGGTATTCTGCGGGGGTCCGACCCGGTATTCTGCAGGGGCCCGACCCGGTATGCTGCGGGGGCCCGACTCGGTATTCTGTGGCGGTCCGACCCGGTATTCTGCGGGGGTCCGACCCGATATTCTGCGGGGGTCCGTCCCAGTATTCTGCGGGGGTCTGACCCGGTATTCTGCGGGGGTCCGACTCGGTATTCTGCGGGGGTCCGACTCGGTATTCTGCGGGGGTCCGACCCGGTATTCTGCGGGGGACTCCGCGACCCGGTATTCTGCGGGGGCCCGACCCGGTATTCTGCGGGGGCCCGACCCGGTATTCTGCGGGGGTCCGACCCGGTATTCTGCGGGGGTCCGACCTGGTATTCTGCGGGGTCCGACCCGGTATTCTGCGGGGACTCCGCGACCCGGTATTCTGCGGGGGCCCGACCCGGTATTCTGCGGGGGCCCGACCCGGTATTCTGCGGGGGCCCGACCCTGTATTCTGCGGGGGTCCGACCCGGTATTCTGCGGGGACTCCGCGACCCGGTATTCTGCGGGGTCTCCGCGACCCGGTATTCTGCAGGGGCCCGACCTGGTATTCTGCGGGGGCCCGACCCGGTATCCTGCGGGGGTCCGACCCGGTATCCTGCGGGGGTCCGACCCGGTATCCTGCGGGGGTCTGACCCGGTATTCTGCGGGGGTCCGACCCGGTATTCTGCGGGGGCCCGACCCGGTATTCTGCGGGGGCCCGACCCGGTATTCTGCGGGGGTCCGACCGTGTATTCTGCGGGGGCCCGACCCGGTATTCTGCGGGGCCCGACCCGGTATTCTGCGGGGGTCCGACCCGGTATTCTGCGGGGGCCCGACCCGGTATTCTGCAGGGGTCCGACCCGGTATTCTGCGGGGTTCCGACCCGGTATTCTGCGGGGGCCCGACCCGGTATTCTGTGGGGGACTCCGCGACCCGGTATTCTGCGGGGGTACGACCCGGTATTCTGCTGGGGGCCCGACCCGGTATTCTGCGGGGGTCCGACCCGGTATTCTGCGGGGACTCCGCGACCCGGTATTCTGCGGGGACTCGGCGACCTGGTATTCTGCGGGGGTCCGACCCGGTATTCTGCAGGGGCCCGACCCGGTATTCTGCGGGGGCCCGACCCGGTATTCTGCGGGGGTCCGACCCGGTATTCTGCGGGGGTCCGACCTGGTATTCTGCGGGGGTCCGACCCGGTATTCTGCGGGGACTCCGCGACCCGGTATTCTGCGGGGGTCCGACCCGGTATTCTGCGGGGGCCCGACCCGGTATTCTGCGGGGGTCCGACCCGGTATTCTGCGGGGGTCCGACCCGGTATTCTGCGGGGGTCCGACCTGGTATTCTGCGGGGGCCCGACCCGGTATTCTGCGTGGTCCGACCGTGTATTCTGCGGGGGCCCGACCCGGTATTCTGCGGGGCCCGACCCGGTATTCTGCGGGGGTCCGACCCGGTATTCTGCGGGGTCCGACCAGGTATTCTGCGGGGTTCCGACCCGGTATTCTGCGGGGGCCCGACCCGGTATTCTGCGGGGGACTCCGCGACCCGGTATTCTGCGGTGATCCGACCCGATATTCTGCGGGGGTCCGACCCGGTATTCTGCGGGGGTCCGACCCGGTATTCTGCGGGGACTCCGCAACCCGGTATCCTGCGGGGGTTCGACCCGGTATTCTGCTGGGGGCCCGACCCGGTATTCTGCGGGGGTCCGACCCGGTATTCTGCGTGGGTCCGACACGGTATTCTGCGTGGTCCGACCTGGTATTCTGCGGGGGTCCGACCCGGTATTCTGCGGGGGCCCGACCCGGTATTCTGCGGGGGTCCGACCCGGTATTCTGCGGGGACTCCGCGACCCGGTATTCTGCGGGGGTCCGACCCGGTATTCTGCGGGGGTCCGACCCGGTATTCTGCAGGGGCCCGACCCGGTATTCTGCGGGGGCCCGACTCGGTATTCTGCGGGGGTCCGACCCGGTATTCTGCGGGGGCCCGACCCGGTATTCTGCGGGGGCCCGACCCGGTATTCTGCGGGGGTCGGACCCGGTATTCTGCGGTGGTCCGACCCTGTATTCTGCGGGGGTCCGACTCGGTATTCTGCGGGGGCCCGACCCGGTATTCTGCGGGGGTCCGACTCGGTATTCTGCGGGGGCCCGACCCGGTATTCTGCGGGGGCCCGACCCCGTATTCTGCGGGGGTCCGACCCGGTATTCTGCGGGGGTCCGACTCGGTATTCTGCGGGGGCCCGACCCGGTAATCTGCGGGGGCCCGACTCGGTATTCTGCGGGGGTCCGACCCGGTATTCTGCGGGGATCCGACCCTGTATTCTGCGGGGGTCCGACCCGGTATTCTGCGAGGGCCCGACCCGGTATTCTGCGGGGGCTCCGCGACCAGGGATTCTGCGGGGGTCCGACCCGGTATTCTGCGCGGGTCCGACCCGGTATTCTGCGGGGACCCGACCCGGTATTCTGCGGGGGTCCGACCCGGTATTCTGCGGGGACCCGACCCGGTATTCTGCGGTGGTCCGACCCGGTATTCTGCGGGGGTCCGACCCGGTATTCTGCGGGGGTCCGACCCGGTATTCTGCGGGGACTCCGCAACCCGGTATCCTGCGGGGGTTCGACCCGGTATTCTGCTGGGGGCCCGACCCGGTATTCTGCGGGGGTCCGACCCGGTATTCTGCGTGGGTCCGACCCGGTATTCTGCGTGGTCCGACCTGGTATTCTGCGGGGGTCCGACCCGGTATTCTGCGGGGGCCCGACCCGGTATTCTGCGGGGGTCCGACCCGGTATTCTGCGGGGACTCCGCGACCCGGTATTCTGCGGGGGTCCGACCCGGTATTCTGCGGGGGTCCGACCCGGTATTCTGCAGGGGCCCGACCCGGTATTCTGCGGGGGCCCGACTCGGTATTCTGCGGGGGTCCGACCCGGTATTCTGCGGGGGTCCGACCCGGTATTCTGCGGGGGCCCGACCCGGTATTCTGCGGGGGTCAGACCCGGTATTCTGCGGTGGTCCGACCCGGTATTCTGCGGGGGTCCGACTCGGTATTCTGCGGGGGCCCGACCCGGTATTCTGCGGGGGTCCGACTCGGTATTCTGCGGGGGCCCGACCCGGTATTCTGCGGGGGCCCGACCCCGTATTCTGCGGGGGTCCGACCCGGTATTCTGCGGGGGTCCGACTCGGTATTCTGCGGGGGCCCGACCCGGTAACCTGCGGGGGCCCGACTCGGTATTCTGCGGGGGTCCGACCCGGTATTCTGCGGGGATCCGACCCTGTATTCTGCGGGGGTCCGACCCGGTATTCTGCGAGGGCCCGACCCGGTATTCTGCGGGGGCTCCGCGACCCGGGATTCTGCGGGGGTCCGACCCGGTATTCTGCGCGGGTCCGACCCGGTATTCTGCTGGGACCCGACCCGGTATTCTGCGGGGGTCCGACCCGGTATTCTGCGGGGACCCGACCCGGTATTCTGCGGGGGTCCGACCCGGTATTCTGCAGGGGCCCGACCCGGTAATCTGCGGGGGCCCGACTCGGTATTCTGCGGGGGTCCGACCCGGTATTCTGCGGGGATCCGACCCGGTATTCTGCGGGGGCCCGACCCGGTAATCTGCGGGGGCCCGACTCGGTATTCTGCGGGGGTCCGACCCGGTATTCTGCGGGGATCCGACCCTGTATTCTGCGGGGGTCCGACCCGGTATTCTGCGAGGGCCCGACCCGGTATTCTGCGGGGGCTCCGCGACCCGGTATTCTGCGGGGGCCCGACCCGGTATTCTGCGGGGGTCCGACCCGGTATTCTGCGGGGGTCCGACCCGGTATTCTGCGGGGGTCCGACCCGGTATTCTGCGGGGCTCCGACCCGGTATTCTGCGGGGGCCCGACCCGGTATTCTGCGGGGGTCCGACCTGGTATTCTGCGGGGACCCGACCCGGTATTCTGCGGGGGTCCGACCCGGTATTCTGCGGGGGTCCGACCCGGTATTCTGCGGGGTCTCCGCGACCCGGTATTCTGCGGGGTCTCCGCGACCCGGCATTCTGCGCGGGTCCGACCCGGTATTCTGCGGGGGCACGACCCGGTATGCTGCGGGGGCCCGACTCGGTATTCTGTGGCGGTCCGACCCGGTATTCTGCGGGGGTCCGACCCGGTATTCTGCGGGGGTCCGTCCCGGTATTCTGCGGGGGTCCGACTCGGTATTCTGCGGGGGCCCGACCCGGTATTCTGCGGGGGCCCGACTCGGTATTCTGCGGGGGTCCGACCCGGTATTCTGCGGGGGTCCGACCCTGTATTCTGCGGGGGTCCGACCCGGTATTCTGCGGGGGCGGACCCGGTATTCTGCGGGGGTCCGACTCGGTATTCTGCGGGGGCCGACCCCGTATTCTGCGGGGGTCCGACCCGGTATTCTGCGGGGGTCCGACCCGGTATTCTGCGGGGGTCCGACCCGGTATTCTGCGGGGTCCGACCAGGTATTCTGCGGGGTTCCGATCCGGTATTCTGCGGGGGCCCGACCCGGTATTCTGCGGGGGACTCCGCGACCCGGTATTCTGCGGGGGTCCGACCCGGTATTCTGCGGGGGTCCGACACGGTATTCTGCGGGGACTCCGCAACCCGGTATCCTGCGGGGGTTCGACCCGGTATTCTGCTGGGGGCCCGACCCGGTATTCTGCGGGGGTCCGACCCGGTATTCTGCGTGGGTCCGACCCGGTATTCTGCGTGGTCCGACCTGGTATTCTGCGGGGGCCCGACCCGGTATTCTGCGGGGGCCCAACCCGGTATTCTGCGGGGACTCCGCGAACCGGTAGTCTGCGGGGGTCCGACCCGGTATTCTGCGGGGACTCCGCGAACCGGTATTCTGCGGGGGTCCGACCCGGTATTCTGCGGGGGCCCGACCCGGTATTCTGCGGCGGTCCGACCCGGTATTCTGCGGGGGTCCGACCCGGTATTCTGCGGGGACTCCGCGACCCGGTATTCTGCGGGGGTCCGACCCGGTATTCTGCGGGGACTCCGCGAACCGGTATTCTGCGGGGGTCCGACCCGGTATTCTGCGGGGGTCCGACCCGGTATTCTGCGGGGACTCCGCGACCCGGTATTCTGCGGGGGTCCGACCCGGTATTCTGCGGGGGTCCGACCCGGTATTCTGCGCGGGTCCGACCCGGTATTCTGCGGGGACTCCGCGACCCGGTATTCTGCGGGGGCCCGACCCGGTATTCTGCGGGGGTCCGACCCGGTATTCTGCGTGGACCCGACCCGGTATTCTGCAGGGACTCCGCGACCCGGTATTCTGCGGGGGTCCGACCCGGTATTCTGCGGGGACCCAACCCGGTATTCTGCGGGGGTCCGACCCGGTATTCTGCGGGGACTCCGCGAACCGGTATTCTGCGGGGGTCCGACCCGGTATTCTGCGGGGGCCCGACCCGGTATTCTGCGGGGGTCCGACCCGGTATTCTGCGGGGGTCCGACCCGGTATTCTGCGGGGGTCCGACCGGGTATTCTGCGGGGTCTCCGCGACCCGGTATTCTGCGGGGGTCCGACCCGGTATTCTGCGCGGGTCCGACCCGGTATTCTGCGGGGACCCGACCCGGTATTCTGCGGGGGTCCGACCCGGTATTCTGCGGGGACCCGACCCGGTATTCTGCGGGGGTCCGACCCGGTATTCTGCAGGGACTCCGCGACCCGGTATTCTGCGGGGGCCCGACCCGGTATTCTGCGGGGGTCCGACCCGGTATTCTGCAGGGGCCCGACCCGGTATTCTGCGGGGGTCCGACCCGGTATTCTGCGGGGGCCCGACTCGGTATTCTGTTGCGGTCCGACCCGGTATTCTGCGGGGGTCCGACACGGTATTCTGCGGGGGTCCGTCCCAGTATTCTGCGGGGGTCCGACTCGGTATTCTGCGGGGGTCCGACTCGGTATTCTGCGGGGGCCCGACCCCGTATTCTGCGGGGGTCCGACCCGGTATTCTGCGGGGGCCCGACCCGGTATTCTGCGGGGGCCCGACCCGGTATTCTGCGGGGGCCCGACCCGGTATTCTGCGGGGGCCCGACTCGGTATTCTGCGGGTGCCCGACCCGGTATTCTGCGGGGGTCCGACCCTGTATTCTGCGGGGGTCCGAACCGGTATTCTGCGGGGGCCGACCCGGTATTCTGCGGGGGCCCGACCCGCTATTCTGCGGGGGTCCGACTCGGTATTCTGCGGGGGCCGACCCCGTATTCTGCGGGGGTTCGACCCGGTATTCTGCGGGGGTCCGACGCGGTATTCTGCGGGGTTCCGACCCAGTATTCTGCGGGGGCCCGACCCGGTATTCTGCGGGGACCCGACCCGGTATTCTGCGGGGGTCCGACCCGGTATTCTGCGGGGACCCGACCCGGTATTCTGCGGGGGTCCGACCCGGTATTCTGCGGGGACTCCGCGAACCGGTATTCTGCGGGGGTCCGTCCCGGTATTCTGCGGGGGCCCGACCCGGTATTCTGCGGGGGTCCGACCCGGTATTCTGCGGGGGTCCGACCCGGTATTCTGCGGGGGTCCGACCCGGTATTCTGCGGGGTCTCCGCGACCCGGTATTCTGCGGGGGTCCGACCCGGTATTCTGCGCGGGTCCGACCCGGTATTCTGCGGGGACCCGACCCGGTATTCTGCGGGGGTCCGACCCGGTATTCTGCGGGGGTCCGACTCGGTATTCTGCGGGGGCCCGACCCGGTATTCTGCGGGGGTCCGACCCGGTATTCTGCAGGGACTCCGCGACCCGGTATTCTGCGGGGACTCCGCGACCCGGTATTTTGCGGGGGTCCGACCCGGTATTCTGCGGGGGCCCGACCCGGTATTCTGCGGGGGCCCGACCCGGTATTCTGCGGGGGTCCGTCCCGGTATTCTGCGGGGGTCCGACTCGGTATTCTGCGGGGGCCCGACCCGGTATTCTGCGGGGGTCCGACTCGGTATTCTGCGGGGGCCCGACCCCGTATTCTGCGGGGGTCCGACCCGGTATTCTGTGGGGGCCCGACCCGGTATTCAGCGGGGACTCCGCGACCCGGTATTCTGCGGGGGCCCGACCCGGTATTCTGCGGGGGCCCGACCCGGTATTCTGCGGGGGCCCGACTCGGTATTCTGCGGGGGTCCGACCCGGTATTCTGCGGGGGTCCGACCCTGTATTCTGCGGGGGTCCGACCCGGTATTCTGCGGGGGCCGACCCGGTATTCTGCGGGGGTCCGACTCGGTATTCTGCGGGGGCCGACCCCGTATTCTGCGGGGGTCCGACCCGGTATTCTGCGGGGGCCCGACCCGATATTCTGCGGGGGTCCGACCCGGTATTCTGCGTGGCCCGACCCGGTATTCTGCGGGGGTCCGACCCGGTATTCTGCGGGGTTCCGACCCAGTATTCTGCGGGGGCCCGACCCGGTATTCTGCGGGGACCCGACCCGGTATTCTGCGGGGGTCCGACCCGGTATTCTGCGGGGACCCGACCCGGTATTCTGCAGGGACTCCGCGACCCGGTATTCTGCGGGGGTCCGACCCGGTATTCTGAGGGGACCCGACCCGGTATTCTGCGGGGGTCCGACCCGGTATTCTGCGGGGGTCCGACCCGGTATTCTGCGGGGTTCCGACCCGGTATTCTGCGGGGTCTCCGCGACCCGGTATTCTGCGGGGGTCCGACCCGGTATTCTGCGCGGGTCCGACCCGGTATTCTGCGGGGACTCCGCGAACCGGTATTCTGCGGGGGTCCGACCCGGTATTCTGCGGGGGCCCGACCCGGTATTCTGCGGGGGCCCGACCCGGTATTCTGCGGGGGTCCGACCCGGTATTCTGCAGGGACTCCGCGACCCGGTATTCTGCGGGGGCCCGACCCGGTATTCTGCGGGGGTCCGACCCGGTATTCTGCAGGGGCCCGACCCGGTATTCTGCGGGGGTCCGACCCGGTATTCTGCGGGGGCCCGACTCGGTATTCTGTTGCGGTCCGACCCGGTATTCTGCGGGGGTCCGACACGGTATTCTGCGGGGGTCCGTCCCAGTATTCTGCGGGGGTCCGACTCGGTATTCTGCGGGGGTCCGACTCGGTATTCTGCGGGGGCCCGACCCCGTATTCTGCGGGGGTCCGACCCGGTATTCTGCGGGGGCCCGACCCGGTATTCTGCGGGGGCCCGACCCGGTATTCTGCGGGGGCCCGACCCGGTATTCTGCGGGGGCCCGACTCGGTATTCTGCGGGTGCCCGACCCGGTATTCTGCGGGGGTCCGACCCTGTATTCTGCGGGGGTCCGAACCGGTATTCTGCGGGGGCCGACCCGGTATTCTGCGGGGGCCCGACCCGGTATTCTGCGGGGGTCCGACTCGGTATTCTGCGGGGGCCGACCCCGTATTCTGCGGGGGTTCGACCCGGTATTCTGCGGGGGTCCGACGCGGTATTCTGCGGGGTTCCGACCCAGTATTCTGCGGGGGCCCGACCCGGTATTCTGCGGGGACCCGACCCGGTATTCTGCGGGGGTCCGACCCGGTATTCTGCGGGGACCCGACCCGGTATTCTGCGGGGGTCCGACCCGGTATTCTGCGGGGACTCCGCGAACCGGTATTCTGCGGGGGTCCGACCCGGTATTCTGCGGGGGCCCGACCCGGTATTCTGCGGGGGTCCGACCCGGTATTCTGCGGGGGTCCGACCCGGTATTCTGCGGGGGTCCGACCCGGTATTCTGCGGGGTCTCCGCGACCCGGTATTCTGCGGGGGTCCGACCCGGTATTCTGCGCGGGTCCGACCCGGTATTCTGCGGGGACCCGACCCGGTATTCTGCGGGGGTCCGACCCGGTATTCTGCGGGGGTCCGACTCGGTATTCTGCGGGGGCCCGACCCGGTATTCTGCGGGGGTCCGACCCGGTATTCTGCAGGGACTCCGCGACCCGGTATTCTGCGGGGACTCCGCGACCCGGTATTTTGCGGGGGTCCGACCCGGTATTCTGCGGGGGCCCGACCCGGTATTCTGCGGGGGCCCGACCCGGTATTCTGCGGGGGTCCGTCCCGGTATTCTGCGGGGGTCCGACTCGGTATTCTGCGGGGGCCCGACCCGGTATTCTGCGGGGGTCCGACTCGGTATTCTGCGGGGGCCCGACCCCGTATTCTGCGGGGGTCCGACCCGGTATTCTGTGGGGGCCCGACCCGGTATTCAGCGGGGACTCCGCGACCCGGTATTCTGCGGGGGCCCTTCCCGGTATTCTGCGGGGGCCCGACCCGGTATTCTGCGGGGGCCCGACTCGGTATTCTGCGGGGGTCCGACCCGGTATTCTGCGGGGGTCCGACCCTGTATTCTGCGGGGGTCCGACCCGGTATTCTGCGGGGGCCGACCCGGTATTCTGCGGGGGTCCGACTCGGTATTCTGCGGGGGCCGACCCCGTATTCTGCGGGGGTCCGACCCGGTATTCTGCGGGGGCCCGACCCGATATTCTGCGGGGGTCCGACCCGGTATTCTGCGTGGCCCGACCCGGTATTCTGCGGGGGTCCGACCCGGTATTCTGCGGGGTTCCGACCCAGTATTCTGCGGGGGCCCGACCCGGTATTCTGCGGGGACCCGACCCGGTATTCTGCGGGGGTCCGACCCGGTATTCTGCGGGGACCCGACCCGGTATTCTGCAGGGACTCCGCGACCCGGTATTCTGCGGGGGTCCGACCCGGTATTCTGAGGGGACCCGACCCGGTATTCTGCGGGGGTCCGACCCGGTATTCTGCGGGGGTCCGACCCGGTATTCTGCGGGGTTCCGACCCGGTATTCTGCGGGGTCTCCGCGACCCGGTATTCTGCGGGGGTCCGACCCGGTATTCTGCGCGGGTCCGACCCGGTATTCTGCGGGGACTCCGCGAACCGGTATTCTGCGGGGGTCCGACCCGGTATTCTGCGGGGGCCCGACCCGGTATTCTGCGGGGGCCCGACCCGGTATTCTGCGGGGGTCCGACCCGGTATTCTGCGGGGTTCCGACCCGGTATTCTGCGGGGTCTCCGCGACCCGGTATTCTGCGGGGGTCCGACCCGGTATTCTGCGCGGGTCCGACCCGGTATTCTGCGGGGACCCGACCCGGTATTCTGCGGGGGTCCGACCCGGTATTCTGCGGGGACCCGACCCGGTATTCTGCGGGGGTCCGACCCGGTATTCTGCAGGGACTCCGCGACCCGGTATTCTACGGGGGTCCGACCCGGTATTCTGCGGGGGTCCGACCCGGTATTCTGCAGGGGCCCGACCCGGTATTCTGCGGGGGCCCGACCCGGTATTCTGCGGGGGTCCGTCCCGGTATTCTGCGGGGGTCCGACTCGGTATTCTGCGGGGGCCCGACCCGGTATTCTGCGGGGGTCCGACCCGGTATTCTGCGGGGGCCCGACCCGGTATTCTGCGGGGACTCCGCGACCCGGTATTCTGCGGGTGCCCGACCCGGTATTCTGCGGGGGCCCGACCCGGTATTCTGCGGGGGCCCGACCCGGTATTCTGCGGGGACTCCGCGACCCGGTATTCTGCGGGGGTCCGACCCGGTATTCTGCGGGGGTCCGACCCTGTATTCTGCGGGGGTCCGACCCGGTATTCTGCGGGGGTCCGACTCGGTATTCTGCGGGGGCCGACCCCGTATTCTGCGGGGGCCCGACTCGGTATTCTGCGGGGGCCCGACTCGGTATTCTGCGGGGGTCCGACCCGGTATTCTGCGGGGGTCCGACCCTGTATTCTGCGGGGGCCCGACCCGATATTCTGCGGGGGCCCGACTCGGTATTCTGCGGGGGTCCGACCCGGTATTCTGCGGGGGTCCGACCCTGTATTCTGCGGGGGTCCGACCCGGTATTCTGCGGGGGTCCGACCCGGTATTCTGCGGGGGTCCGACCCGGTATTCTGCGGGGGTCCGACTCGGTATTCTGCGGGGGCCGACCCCGTATTCTGCGGGGGTCCGACCCGGTATTCTGCGGGGGCCCGACCCGATATTCTGCGGGGGCCCGACTCGGTATTCTGCGGGGGTCCGACCCGGTATTCTGCGGGGGTCCGACCCTGTATTCTGCGGGGGTCCGACCCGGTATTCTGCGGGGGTCCGACCCGGTATTCTGCGGGGGTCCGACCCGGTATTCTGCGGGGTTCCGACCCAGTATTCTGCGGGGGCCCGACCCGGTATTCTGCGGGGGTCCGACCCGGTATTCTGCGGGGTCCGACCAGGTATTCTGCGGGGTTCCGACCCGGTATTCTGCGGGGGCCCGACCCGGTATTCTGCGGGGGACTCCGCGACCCGGTATTCTGCGGAGGTCCGACCCGGTATTCTGCGGGGGTGCGACACGGTATTCTGCGGGGACTCCGCAACCCGGTATCCTGCGGGGGTTCGACCCGGTATTCTGCTGGGGGCCCGACCCGGTATTCTGCGGGGGTCCGACCCGGTATTCTGCGTGGGTCCGACCCGGTATTCTGCGTGGTCCGACCCGGTATTCTGCGGGGGCCCAACCCGGTATTCTGCGGGGACTCAGCGAACCGGTAGTCTGCGGGGGTCCGACCCGGTATTCTGCGGGGACTCCGCGAACCGGTATTCTGCGGGGGTCCGACCCGGTATTCTGCGGGGGCCCGACCCGGTATTCTGCGGGGGTCCGACACGGTATTCTGCGGGGTTCCGACCCGGTATTCTGCGGGGACTCCGCGAACCGGTATTCTGCGGGGGTCCGACCCGGTATTCTGCGGGGGCCCGACCCGGTATTCTGCGGGGGTCCGACCCGGTATTCTGCGTGGGTCCGACCCGGTATTCTGCGTGGTCCGACCCGGTATTCTGCGGGGGCCCAACCCGGTATTCTGCGGGGACTCAGCGAACCGGTAGTCTGCGGGGGTCCGACCCGGTATTCTGCGGGGACTCCGCGAACCGGTATTCTGCGGGGGTCCGACCCGGTATTCTGCGGGGGCCCGACCCGGTATTCTGCGGGGGTCCGACCCGGTATTCTGCGGGGGTCCGACCCGGTATTCTGCGGGGGCCCGACCCGGTATTCTGCGGGGGCCCGACCCGGTATTCTGCGGGGGTCTGACCCGGGATTCTGCGGGGGCCCGACCCGGTATTCTGCGGGGGCCCGACCCGGTATTCTGCGGGGGCCCGACCCGGTATTCTGCGGGGGTCTGACCCGGTATTCTGCGGGGGCCCGACCCGGTATTCTGCGGGGGCCCGACCCGGTATTCTGCGGGGGCCCGACTCGTTATTCTGCGGGTGCCCGACCCGGTATTCTGCGGGCGCCCGACTCGGTATTCTGCGGGGGTCCGACCCGGTATTCTGCGGGGGCCCGACCCGGTATTCTGCGGGGGTCCGACCCTGTATTCTGCGGGATTCCGACCCGGTATTCTGCGGGAGTCCGACCCGGTATTCTGCGGGGGTCCGACCCGGTATTCTGCGGGGGCCCGACTCGGTATTCTGCGGGGACTCCGCGACCCTCCGCCTTCGATGGGCCGAGTTCCCGACGCCGCGGCTGCTGAGGGAGAGAGGGGTAGTACGGAACGTGTCCAACATCACCACAGCGGGCTGATAGTTGTGCCTCCTGCCGGGGGCTTCTGCCAGGGCCGGGTGGAGGGGCAGTGACCAGGAGGTGAGCTGTGGGGTTGGGGTGCACGGGTCGTATAGGTCCCCCCCCCCACGCCGGGTGCCCTCTGGCCCCAGCCGACCCATCAGCTGTGTGGGCGCGCTCCCACACAACCAGTGCCATCTTGTTGTCTGGGATGAGTGTGTGTGGGGAGTGTAATGTGTGTGTGTGGCTGGGATGAGTGTGTGTGGGGAGTGTAATGTGTGTGTGTGGCTGGGATGAGTGTGTGTGGGGAGTGTAATGTGTGTGTGCGGCTGGGATGAGTGTGTGTGGGGAGTGTAATGTGGGTGTGCGGCTGGGATGAGTGTGTGTGGGGAGTGTACTGTGTGTGTGCGGCTGGTATGAGTGTGTGTGGGGAGTGTAATGTGTGTGTGCGGCTGGGATGAGTGTGTGTGAGGAGTGTAATGTGTGTGTGCGGCTGGGATGAGTGTGTGTGGGGAGTGTAATGTGTGTGTGCGGCTGGGGTGAGTGTGTGTGGGGAGTGTAATGTGTGTGCGGCTGGGATGAGTATGTGTGGGGAGTGTAATGTGTGTGTGAGGCTGGGATAAGTGTGTGTGGGGAGTGTAATGTGTGTGTGCAGCTGCGATGAGTGTGTGTGGGGAGTGTAATGTGTGTGTGCGGCTGGGATGTGTGTGTGTGGGGAGTGTAATGTGTGTGCGGCTGGGATGAGTATGTGTGGGGAGTTTAATGTGTGTGTGAGGCTGGGCTGAGTGTGTGTGGGGAGTGTAATGTGTGTGTGCAGCTGCGATGAGTGTGTGTGGGGAGTGTAATGTGTGTGTGCGGCTGGGATGAGTGCGTGTGGGGAGTGTAATGTGTGTGTGCGGCTGGGGTGAGTGTGTGTGGGGAGTGTAATGTGTGTGTGCGGCTGGGATGTGTGTGTGTGGGGAGTGTAATGTGTGTGTGCGGCTGGGATGTGTGTGTGTGGGGAGTGTAATGTGTGTGTGCGGCTGGGATGAGTGTGTGTGGGGAGTGTAATGTGTGTGTGCGTCTGGGATGAGTGTGTGTGGGGAGTATAATGTGTGTGTGTGGCTGGGATGTGTGTGTGTGGGGCGTGTAATGTGTGTGTGCGGCTGGGATGAGTGTGTGTGAGAAGTGTAATGTGTGTGTGCGGCTGGGATGAGTGTGTCTGGGGAGTGTAATGTGTGTGTGCGGCTGGGACGAGTGTGTGTAGGGAGTAGCATGTGTGTGTGCGCTGGGATGAGTGTGTGTGGGGAGTGTAATGTGTGTGTGCGGCTGGGATGAGTGTGTGTGAGGAGTGTAATGTGTGTGTGCAGCTGCGATGAGTGTGTGTGGGGAGTGTAATGTGTGTGTGCAGCTGCGATGAGTGTGTGTGGGGAGTGTAATGTGTGTGTGCAGCTGGGATGAGTGTGTGTGGGGACTGTAATGTGTGTGTGCGGCTGGGATGAGTGTGTGTGGGGAGTGTAATGTGTGTGTGCGGCTGGGATGAGTGTGCGTGGGGAGTGTAATGTGTGTGTGCGGCTGGGATGAGTGTGTGTGGGGAGTGTAATGTGTGTGTGCGGCTGGGATGAGTGTGTGTGAGGAGTGTAATGTGTGTGTGCGGCTGGGATGAGTGTGTGTGAGGAGTGTAATGTGTGTGTGCGGCTGCGATGAGTGTGTGTGGGGAGTGTAATGTGTGTGTGCAGCTGCGATGAGTGTGTGTGGGGAGTGTAATGTGTGTGTGCAGCTGGGATGAGTGTGTGTGGGGACTGTAATTTGTGTGTGCGGCTGGGATGAGTGTGTGTGAGGAGTGTAATGTGTGTGTGCGGCTGGGATGAGTGTGTGTGGGGAGTGTAATGTGTGTGTGCGGCTGGGGTGAGTGTGTGTGGGGAGTGTAATGTGTGTGCGGCTGGGATGAGTATGTGTGGGGAGTGTAATGTGTGTGTGAGGCTGGGATGAGTGTGTGTGGGGAGTGTAATGTGTGTGTGCAGCTGCGATGAGTGCGTGTGGGGAGTGTAATGTGTGTGTGCGGCTGGGATGTGTGTGTGTGGGGAGTGTAATGTGTGTGCGGCCGAGATGAGTATGTGTGGGGAGTTTAATGTGTGTGTGAGGCTGGGCTGAGTGTGTGTGGGGAGTGTAATGTGTGTGTGCAGCTGCGATGAGTGTGTGTGGGGAGTGTAATGTGTGTGTGCGGCTGGGATGAGTGCGTGTGGGGAGTGTAATGTGTGTGTGCGGCTGGGGTGAGTGTGTGTGGGGAGTGTAATGTGTGTGTGCGGCTGGGATGTGTGTGTGTGGGGAGTGTAATGTGTGTGTGCGGCTGGGATGTGTGTGTGTGGGGAGTGTAATGTGTGTGTGCGGCTGGGATGTGTGTGTGTGGGGAGTGTAATGTGTGTGTGCGGCTGGGATGAGTGTGTGTGGGGAGTGTAATGTGTGTGTGCGTCTGGGATGAGTGTGTGTGGGGAGTATAATGTGTGTGTGTGGCTGGGATGTGTGTGTGTGGGGCGTGTAATGTGTGTGTGCGGCTGGGATGAGTGTGTGTGAGAAGTGTAATGTGTGTGTGCGGCTGGGATGAGTGTGTCTGGGGAGTGTAATGTGTGTGTGCGGCTGGGACGAGTGTGTGTAGGGAGTAGCATGTGTGTGTGCGCTGGGATGAGTGTGTGTGGGGAGTGTAATGTGTGTGTGCGGCTGGGATGAGTGTGTGTGAGGAGTGTAATGTGTGTGTGCAGCTGCGATGAGTGTGTGTGGGGAGTGTAATGTGTGTGTGCAGCTGCGATGAGTGTGTGTGGGGAGTGTAATGTGTGTGTGCAGCTGGGATGAGTGTGTGTGGGGACTGTAATGTGTGTGTGCGGCTGGGATGAGTGTGTGTGGGGAGTGTAATGTGTGTGTGCGGCTGGGATGAGTGTGCGTGGGGAGTGTAATGTGTGTGTGCGGCTGGGATGAGTGTGTGTGGGGAGTGTAATGTGTGTGTGCGGCTGGGATGAGTGTGTGTGAGGAGTGTAATGTGTGTGTGCGGCTGGGATGAGTGTGTGTGAGGAGTGTAATGTGTGTGTGCGGCTGCGATGAGTGTGTGTGGGGAGTGTAATGTGTGTGTGCAGCTGCGATGAGTGTGTGTGGGGAGTGTAATGTGTGTGTGCAGCTGGGATGAGTGTGTGTGGGGACTGTAATTTGTGTGTGCGGCTGGGATGAGTGTGTGTGAGGAGTGTAATGTGTGTGTGCGGCTGGGATGAGTGTGTGTGGGGAGTGTAATGTGTGTGTGCGGCTGGGGTGAGTGTGTGTGGGGAGTGTAATGTGTGTGCGGCTGGGATGAGTATGTGTGGGGAGTGTAATGTGTGTGTGAGGCTGGGATGAGTGTGTGTGGGGAGTGTAATGTGTGTGTGCAGCTGCGATGAGTGCGTGTGGGGAGTGTAATGTGTGTGTGCGGCTGGGATGTGTGTGTGTGGGGAGTGTAATGTGTGTGCGGCCGAGATGAGTATGTGTGGGGAGTTTAATGTGTGTGTGAGGCTGGGCTGAGTGTGTGTGGGGAGTGTAATGTGTGTGTGCAGCTGCGATGAGTGTGTGTGGGGAGTGTAATGTGTGTGTGCGGCTGGGATGAGTGCGTGTGGGGAGTGTAATGTGTGTGTGCGGCTGGGGTGAGTGTGTGTGGGGAGTGTAATGTGTGTGTGCGGCTGGGATGTGTGTGTGTGGGGAGTGTAATGTGTGTGTGCGGCTGGGATGTGTGTGTGTGGGGAGTGTAATGTGTGTGTGCGGCTGGGATGAGTGTGTGTGGGGAGTGTAATGTGTGTGTGCGTCTGGGATGAGTGTGTGTGGGGAGTATAATGTGTGTGTGTGGCTGGGATGAGTGTGTGTGGGGAGAGTAATGTGTGTGTGCGGCTGGGATGATTGTGTGTGGGGAGTGCAATGTGTGTGTGCGGCTGTGATGAGTGCGGGTGGGGAGTGTAATGTGTGTGCGGCTGGGATGAGTGTGTGCGGGGAGTGTAATGTGTGTGTGCGGCTGGGATGAGTGTGTGTGGGGAGTGTAATGTGTGTGTGCGGCTGGGATGAGTGTGTGTGGGGAGTGTAATGTGTGTGCGCTGCTGGGGTGAGTGTGTTTGGGGAGTGTAATGTGTGTGCGCTACTGGGGTGAGTGTGTGTGGGGAGTGTAATGTGTGTTTGCTGCTGGGATGAGTGTGTGTGGGGAGTGTAATGTGTGTGCGGCTGGGATGAATGTGTTTGGGGAGTGTAATGTGTGTGTGCGGCTGGGATGAGTGTGTGAGGGGAGTGTAATGTGTGTGTGCGGCTGGGATGAGTGTGTGTGGGGAGTGTAATGTGTGTGCGGCTGGTATGAGTGTGTTTTGTGAGTGTAATGTGAGTGTGCGGCTGGAATGAGTGTGTGTGGGGAGTGTAATGTGTGTGTGCAGCTGGAATGAGTGTGTGTGGGGAGTGTAATATGTGTGTGCAGCAGGGATGAGTGTGTGTGGGGAGTGTAATGTGTGTGTGCGGCTGGGATGAGTGTGTGTGGGGAGTGTAATGTGTGTGTGCGGCTGGGGTGAGTGTGTGTGGGGAGTGTAATGTGTGTGTGCGGCTGGGATGAGTGTGTGTGGGGAGTGTAATGTGTGTGTGCAGCTGGAATGAGTGTGTGTGGGGAGTGTAATGTGTGTGTGCGGCTGCGATGAGTGTGTGTCGGGAGTGTAATGTATGTGTGCTGCTGGGATGAGTGTGTGTGGGGAGTGTGAAGTGTGTGCGGGTGGGATGAGTGTGTCTGAGGAGTGTAATGTGTGTGCAGCTGGGGGGAGTGTGTGTGGGGAGTGTAATGTGTGTGGGGGGCTGGGATGAGTGTGTGTGGGGAGCGTAATGTGTGTGTGCGGCTGGGATGAGAGTGTGTGGGGAGTGTCATGTGTGTGTGCAGCTGGGATGAGTGTGTGTGGGGAGTGTAATGTGTGTGTGAGGCTGGGATGAGTGTGTGTGGGGAGTGTCGTGTGTGTGTGGCTGGGATGAGTGTGTGTGGGGAGTGTAATGTGTGTGTGGGGCTGGGATGAGTGTGTGTGGGGAGTGTAATGTGTGTGTGAGGCTGGGATGAGTGTGTGGGGAGTGTAATGTGTGTGTGGCTGGGGTGAGTGTGTGTGGGGAGTGTAATGTGTGTGTGCGGCTGGGATGAGTGCGTATGGGGAGTGTAATATGTGTGTGTGGCTGGGATGTGTGTGTGTGGGGCGTGTAATGTGTGTGTGCGGCTGGGATGAGTGTGTGTGAGAAGTGTAATGTGTGTGTGCAGTTGCGATGAGTGTGTGTGGGGAGTGTAATGTGTGTGTGCGGCTGGGATGTGTGTGTGTGGGGAGTGTAATGTGTGTGCGGCTGGGATGAGTATGTGTGGGGAGTTTAATGTGTGTGTGAGGCTGGGCTGAGTGTGTGTGGGGAGTGTAATGTGTGTGTACAGCTGCGATGAGTGTGTGTGGGGAGTGTAATGTGTGTGTGCGGCTGGGATGAGTGCGTGTGGGGAGTGTAATGTGTGTGTGCGGCTGGGGTGAGTGTGTGTGGGGAGTGTAATGTGTGTGTGCGGCTGGGATGTGTGTGTGTGGGGAGTGTAATGTGTGTGTGCGGCTGGGATGTGTGTGTGTGGGGAGTGTAATGTGTGTGTGCGGCTGGGATGAGTGTGTGTGGGGAGTGTAATGTGTGTGTGCGTCTGGGATGAGTGTGTGTGGGGAGTGTAATGTGTGTGTGTGGCTGGGATGTGTGTGTGTGGGGCGTGTAATGTGTGTGTGCGGCTGGGATGAGTGTGTGTGAGAAGTGTAATGATGTGTGCGGCTGGGATGAGTGTGTCTGGGGAGTGTAATGTGTGTGTGCGGCTGGGACGAGTGTGTGTAGGGAGTAGCATGTGTGTGTGCGCTGGGATGAGTGTGTGTGGGGAGTGTAATGTGTGTGTGGCTGGGATGAGTGTGTGTGGGGAGTGTAATGTGTGTGTGCGGCTGGGATGAGTGTGTGTGGGGAGTGTAATGTGTGTGTGCGGCTGTGATGAGTGTGGGTGGGGAGTGTAATGTGTGTGCGGCTGGGATGAGTGTGTGTGGGGAGTGTAATGTGTGTGTGCGGCTGGGATGAGTGTGTGTGGGGAGTGTAATGTGTGTGTGCGGCTGGGATGAGTGTGTGTGGGGAGTGTAATGTGTGTGCGCTGCTGGGGTGAGTGTGTGTGGGGAGTGTAATGTGTGTGCGCTACTGGGGTGAGTGTGTGTGGGGAGTGTAATGTGTGTTTGCGGCTGGGATGAGTGTGTGTGGGGAGTGTAATGTGTGTGCGGCTGAGGTGAATGTGTTTGGGGAGTGTAATGTGTGTGCGGCTGGTATGAGTGTGTTTTGTGAGTGTAATGTGAGTGTGCGGCTGGAATGAGTGTGTGTGGGGAGTGTAATGTGTGTGTGCAGCTGGAATGAGTGTGTGTGGGGAGTGTAATATGTGTGTGCAGCAGGGATGAGTGTGTGTGGGGAGTGTAATGTGTGTGTGCGGCTGGGGTGAGTGTGTGTGGGGAGTGTAATGTGTGTGTGCGGCTGGGAGGAGTGTGTGTGGGGAGAGTAATGTGTGTGTGCGGCTGGGATGAGTGTGTGTGGGGAGTGTAATGTGTGTGTGCGGCTGGGATGAGTGTGTGTGGGGAGTGTAATGTGTGTGTGCGGCTGGAATGAGTGTATGTGGGGAGTGTAATGTGTGTGTGCAGCTGGGGGGAGTGTGTGTGGGGAGCGTAATGTGTGTGTGCGGCTGGGATGAGAGTGTGTGGGGAGTGTCATGTGTGTGTGCGGCTGGGATGAGAGTGTGTGGGGAGTGTCATGTGTGTGTGCGGCTGGGATGAGTGTGTGTGGGGAGTGTAATGTGTGTGTGCGGCTGGGATGAGTGCGTGTGGGGAGTGTAATATGTGTGTGTGGCTGGGATGAGTGTGTGTGGGGAGTGTAATGTGTGTGTGCAGCTGGGATGAGTGTGCGTGGAGAGTGTAATGTGTGTGTGCGCTGGGATGCGTGTGTGTGGGGAGTGCAATGTGTGTGTGCGGCTGGGGTGAGTGTGTGTGGGGAGTGTAATGTGTGTGTGGCTGTGATGAGTGTGTGTGTGGAGTGTAATGTGTGTGCGGCTGGGATGAGTGTGTGCGTGGAGTGTAATGTGTGTGTGCGGCCGGGATGAGTGTGTGGGGAGTGTAATGTGTGTGCGGCTGGGATGAGGGTGTGTGTGGAGTGTAATGTGTGTGTGCGGCTGGGATGAGTGTGTGTGGGGAGTGTAATGTGTGTGTGCGGCTGGGATGAGTGTGTGTGGGGAGTGTAATGTGTGTGTGTGGCTGGGATGAGTGTGTGTACGGAGTGTAATGTGTGTGTGTGGCTGGGATGAGTGTGTGTACAGAGTGTAATGTGTGTGTGCGGCTGGGATGAGTGTGTGTGGGGAGTGTAATGTGTGTGTGTGTCTGGGGTGAGTGTGTGTGGGGAGTGTAATGTGTGTGTGCGGCTGGGATGAGTGTGTGTGGGGAGTGTAATGTGTGTGTGCGGCTGGGATGAGTGTGTGTGGGGAGTGTAATGTGTGTGTGGGGCTGGGATGAGTGTGTGTGTGGAGCGTAATGAGTGTGTGCGGCTGGGATGAGTGTGTGTGTGGAGTGTAATGTGTGTGTGCGGCTGGAATGTGTGTGTGTGGGGAGTGTAATGTGTGTGTGGCTGGGATGAGTGTGTGTGTGGAGTGTAATGTGTGTGTGCGGCTGGGATGAGTGTGTGAGTGGAGTGTAATGTGTGTGTGCGGCTGGGATGAGTGTGTGTGTGGAGTGTAATGTGTGTGCGGCTGGGATGAGTGTGTGCGTGGAGTGTAATGTGTGTGTGCGGCTAGGATGAGTGTGTGGGGAGTGTAATGTGTGTGCAGCTGGGATGAGTGTGTGTGTGGAGTGTAATGTGGGTGTGCGGCTGGGGTGAGAGTGTGTGGGGAGTGTAATGTGTGTGTGCGGCTGGGATGAGTGTGTGTGGGGAGCGTAATGTGTGTGTGCGGCTGGGATGAGTGTGTGTGTGGAGTGTAATGTGTGTGTGCGGCTGGGATGAGTGTGTGGGGAGTGTAATGTGTGTGTGTGGCTGGGATGAGTGTGTGTGGGGAGTGTAATGTGTGTGTGCGGCTGGGATGAGTGTGTGTGGGGAGTGTAATGTGTGTGTGTGGCTGGGATGAGTGTGTGTGGGGAGTGTAATGTGTGTGCGGCTGGGATGAGTGTGCGTGGGGAGTGTAATGTGTGTGTGGCTGGGATGGGTTTGTGTGGGAAGTGTAATGTGTGTGTGCGGCTGAGATGAGTGTGTTTGGGGAGTGTAATGTGTGTGTGTGGCTGGGATGAGTCTGTTTGGGGAGTGTAATGTGTGTGTGCGGCTGGGATGAGTGTTTGTGGGGAGTGTAATGTCTGTGTGCGGCTGGGATGAGTGTGAAGGGAATGTAATGTATGTGTGCGGCTGGGGTGAGTGTGTGTGGGGAGTGTAATGTGTGTGTGCGGCTGGGATGAGTGTGTGTGGGGAGTGTAATGTGTGTGTGCGGCTGGGATGAGTGTGTGTGGGGAGTGTAATGTGTGTGTGGGGCTGGGATGAGTGTGTGTGGGGAGCGTAATGTGTGTGTGCGGCTGGGATGAGTGTGTGTGGGGAGCGTAATGTGTGTGTCCGGCTGGGATGGTGTGTGTGGGGAGTGTAATGTGTGTGTGGGGCTGGGATGAGTGTGTGTCGGGAGTGTAATGTCTGTGTGCGGCTGGGATGAGTGTGTGTGTGGAGTGTAATGTGTGTGTGCGGCTGGAATGTGTGTGTGTGGGGAGTGTAATGTGTGTGTGGCTGTGTAGAGGGTGCCATCTCTGCTACTCCACTACTGGGCCGATATCTGGGGTTTGAGTATCTGTGTATGTCTCTCTCCAGCTGGCACTGAAACTTCAGAGGCCAGGGGATGCCGCACTGGGACACCTCCACGGGAGAGAGCACTGGATCAAGCCTGCCGTTTATCCCTAACCGGAAGCCTGGGGCTTATATCACACAGATATCCAGACCCCCACCAATGCCCAGGTGATTCTCTCTCTTGCCGGTGGTGCAACACCCACCCGGTTCCTACTTCGCTGGAGTAGCTTTCCCAAGAGAGAGAATAGGACACTGCTGTTTATTACCTAACCAGCAGCCTGTCCTGAGTGAATCGCTCAAGATGACCCTAGATTCTTGAACCCGGAATTAAGGTGAGGAATATTTTAACAATGACTTGGTCAGAGATCGCTGGTGAGAGATTGAAGAATTTAAACGACTCCAATTATCAGCAAATCAAGGTTTATTGCAAAACCCAGGTCAAAATCATCAAACAGAAGAAATTATAATAAAATCTTAAACTCTAACACAAACTAAGTCTATTCAGAAAGTACTATAACGGACACAACGAAAATCTTATTGTTACACAGTTTTAGCAATGACACAGAACACAAATCAAGCCCCCTTCCCCAAAGCCTCAACCACTATCAAGGTCGAGGGAGTTTCGCAAGCTGCTGCAGGGTACTTACGGTCACAGGCTGCAGAGGTCAAGTCAAAGGTGGAGAGGTCGAGCCAAGAGACCCTCAATCGAAACACAGCCCCTTTTATATTCGTTTTACCTGGCTTTTTCCTGTGTTCGGCCAGCCCCTTTTGCATTGAATTGGTAAGGTTTAAAGTTCCCGCTGGTCCCGCCCCCTTAGAGCCGGTCAGAGCTGTCGACTTCCGGGTTTTCCTCCTCCCTTGCGTTGTATCAGTCCAAGTTTAAAGTTCCCGCTGGTCCCGCCCCCTTTGAGCCGGTCAGAGCTGTTTGCTTCCGGGTATTCCTCGCAGGTCCGCTCCTTCCAGCCAGGCAGACCTGCCGCGATTTGAATTTGGCGCCGACTCCGCCCCCTCCTCCCAGTGAGTTCCTGCCGGTGGCTTCTGTCAAGATTGGAGTACCTCCCCCAGGTCCGCCTCCAACTTGGTTTTTTCTACCGCTTATCTTCAAGGGGCTTTTCCAGCGCAATATACTGAGCCCAGACAGTCTGCTTTTTAGGATAACAAGGTTAGGCTCTCTTGTGAAGATTTTCAAAAGGTCTTCCAGCTGCTCCGGAGATGGCTGCTATTCTCACCTTGCTCTGTTGATGGGGTGTTAATTGGATTCTACTCTGGTGGAGGCCAAGTCATTTACATCTGCATGGGGCTATGACCATCCCATTGTCCTGCTTGCAGGCAGGCCCCCTGTGTATTCCCGTGCCCCTTTGTCTGTGTGTTAATCTTGTCTCGTTGTCTGGCTCCTTCTTCCTTGTAGCTCCTAGGGGGGGGTTTGTAAATACCTATGCCCCTACTCAGCTCAGCGGACCAAGCCTGCTGGGAAATCTGGTTACGTTCTCTTGGCTGAAAAGTCAGTTTACAGTCTCTGGGTTTTATTCTTGGGCAGTCCAAAAAGGGCCGAATTGCCCGAAAACCTTACAGATGCCCCTTCGATACGTCCCTACCTGCTTGGACCGTATCGACACAGGTGAAGGGCAATCATTTCCTTTTGTGTGGACCGTAGGTCCCCCCTCAACATCATGCGAAACTACACGTCCCAAGACAGTTCCCTTAATCTAGGCTACCCCTGATTTCAATGAAAGGGAAAGACAAGACCATACTTAATTCAAACACACAGTAACATATACACATTTCACCGGAACCCCAAACGTAAGGGTCCCTGTACATATATCACAATCAAGTAACTGAAACCCGCGAATCCATACAACTATTTACAATTGAATCTCTTTATTTCACTAAGGATCCTCTTTTCTTGGCTGCACTTCGCTTCTTCCCGTTGAAGGCTCTTCATTTTTCCTCCGTCGTCGATACCTGCAGCTGAGAGGTTCAGTACAACTGAGGCGACAGCATAATGTACCCCCTGGTACACCATTTTCTTTGTGGGGGCAAACACTAAACCATTCTCAGGCCCCCCTGGTGGTGATCGGACAGTTGTGAGGGTCGATCGGTTGGGCTGTGGGCAGGGGTCGCTTTACCTGAACCAGCAGTTCGGTAGCTTTTACAGTCATCCCTTCCCTGGGCGTTACACATCCCTCCCCAGTGCGGTCAATTCACCCCGTTCCCTGGGTTCTGCCATCACCTTACAAAAGTGATTAATGCCCCTTGTGGACATGCCTTGGTAGATCCCCATAAACACAAATAAATGCCCTGGTCAGAAGCCCACCACTTATCCCAGCAAACGGTGATCCTACCCGGTGACCCCGTGATGGTCCGGTAGGTGTTGTTGTCCAGGCGTTCCCAGTCCGAGGACCGATCCCTCATGTCCAGGCTCAGCTTCCTGAGCCACCACCATCTCCCCAAAGGAACGTCCCCCTCACAGGTTAAACACACCCGCCTGCCCTCAGTCACCCTAACCCGGTCAGTCGAAGGACTCTTCTGTCTCACCTCTGCGGAGTTCTCCCGGTCCCACCATCGCCAAAATCCATCAGCAAGCTCCACATCGTCGGGTGCCCCATCTGTAAAACAGACAAAACACATCCTTGCCTCTACAGCCCTACCTACCTTAAAGTGCATGGGTTCTATCCAGCGGTAGCAGCAGCTTCCGCTTTGAAGTTGTGAAATCAACATGAAATTGCCGCAGCCTGTCTGTGGTTCTGTGTCCACAGCCCGGCTCCTCCAGGGTCCTAGTGCCTGCTGCTATCCGGCGGCAGCAGCAGCTCCCGCTTTGAAGTTGCCGCAGCCTGTCTGTGGTTCTGTGTCCACAGCCCGGCTCCACCAGGGTCCTAGTGCCTGCTTCTCCATCATTATACCATTGCACTAGGCGCTTCTGTGATCCCACGATCCTAAATAATCCACACACCACTACACACTAATTAGAACTAACAGGGGGGGAATGCTATATACAATGCCACCCGTCTCCGGGTGGCCAAATTAAAACTGTGCCCCGCTAAACTGGGGCAGTTCACCTGTTTGGTCCAACGGCTCGGGCCAGACCGTCCCCTCCCGGGGGTTCGGGCTGCCCCTTGCCTCTCCTTCCCCAACAGGGTTCGGGGATCCCTCAGCGTTCCCTTCTACTCGGGCCCCCTTACTGCGGGACCGGGTTCTAGGGAGGTGTGATGGGGACCATCTTAGAGGGGGCTTGGAGACCCGATTGCTCCTTCGTCCCCTGACTGGTTCCCAAGCCCAAGGTGATACCTCCACTTCCTCCGCCTCCTTAGCCTCTATACTAAGGCAGGCCACCTGACCCACAGGTAAGGGCTTGGGAATCGTTACTGTCCCTGGGCTGGGTGCTTGCAGCACTGTCGGTTTCTTTGGGACTGCCCCTTCGGGACAGCACCTTGTCACCGGTTGTGTGACCGTGGGGTCAGGGACCTCCCCCACCGTCGTTAATTCTACGGGGGGTTTCTCCACTACCACCCCCAGTCTCCCCCCCACCTTGCTCTTTCTTGCCCTTATGGGGTGGAACAATTTAAATTGACTGATGTGGCGTTCGCATGGGTCCCACCTTAAGGGATTTAAACTGCAAATAGCCGCTGAGGCAGCCTCCAGAATGGGACCCTGCACCTGGACCGGACCAGGGTCTGGGGCTAGAACTACCCCTGCGCTCCCTTTTTCCTGAGGCTGCTCCCTGGGTAGTCATACGGGTTCTTGTGGTGTGGGTGCGGGCAGGCCCTGGCCCGTTGCCATTGCCACCTGTCCTGAGCCTTGCAAAAGGGCTAAAATTTTACTTATCTCGATGGTTCCCGGGGCAGCTGCTCCTGCCGCCGGGGTCTGACTCTTTACTGCGGGAGCCCTCTCCTGCTTGCTAGGGTTTTTACATTCCCTCTTGAAATGCCCGGCCTTCCCACACCCGTAGCATACCGGTTTCTTGTCGGAGGTCCGGGTGCCCTCATGCTTCCACTCTCTCTTAGGGGCTGCTGGCGCGATTTCATGCACCCTACCCTTAAGGGGCTTGTCCTCACCCCTCTCCCCATTACGATATGCGAGGGTAAGTTTCCTAAGGACCTCTTCCTCATTAAGGTCCGGACTCTGCGGGTCGAACCAGTGTTCGGCCTTTGCCCTAACGTGAGGGAGACAGTTCGCTACGAGGGTCTTCAGCCAGTGGGCGGTTCTTTCCCCTAAATTCCGTCTATCCGCGGGAACCCCGCATGCCTCCATATAGACAGTCCACAGCCTGTCTGCGAACATGGTGGGAGATTCCCCTGGTTGCTGCTTGGTTTCCCCCACCCTCATGAAAGGGCTCCCCAGATTCAAGCCCATCGCCTCCAGAACAGCAGTCTGTGCTGCCGCCCATGTGTCAGGTCTTCCCCCATTCCCAGAGGTCACTGTCCTGCATAGCTGTGCATCTAGGGTCATCAGGAGCATCCTTATTTGCTCCCCCTCGTCGCAGTCATTAATGCTGGCTGCCTGTTCCACCTCCATAAAATGAAGCGACGGATCCCCTTTTGGAGTTAGCCTGGGAACGTGGGCCACCATCCCCCTGAGCGCGGATGCCCCATGAGGAATGATAATGTCGCCCTCAACCGGTCCCCTATTCGCCAGCCCCGCCGGGGGACCATACCTTCTTTGTCTGACAGGGCACATCTGCCCTACCTGGGGTTCCTGCTCCTCCTCCCCACTGTCCAGCTCTCCTGCCCCGTTGGGTAGCCCCCCTGTCCCCGGGCTAACTACCCATATAGGAGACGCCGCTATCTGGGGATACACCACTGACCCCCCTTGGACCTGCCCCTGACCGGGCGGTCCAAACCCTACCTGCTGACCCGGCCCCATCACCGGCATCCCAGGCAGCGGTCTGTCCCCATCCCATGGGGACCCACATACGAAACCAGGCGGACACGCCGCCAGCTGGGGGTACCCTGCCGACCCCCCTTGGACTTGCCCCTGAACGTGCAGTCCGATCCCCCCCTGCCGACCCGGAAACAATCCCGGTGCCTCAGGAGGCGGTCTATTCCCCTTGGCCTGTGGGGAATCATCCGCTGCGAGGAGCACCTTGCCCCTAGGGAACCCCCCTGGACCTACCAGGTGTATCTGTCCCCTGAACTTGGACAAGGTCTCCTCCAACTCCGTTATTCGTGCCTGGCACGGCCCATGGGCACAGTCCCCTACTTCCTCGCGAGCCACTCGGTACGCTGCCTGGATGTCCCGGAACTTCCCCTCCAGCCTCCTACACTGCTCTGTACTCCGAGCATAGAGTTCCTGGAGCCTCCGTTCCTTTTCTTTACCCTCCACTATCTGGCAGTGGAGATAGTCCTTCTCACACCGGTTAGACTCGCTTTCCTGTTTCATTTCTGCCAATTCCTCCCGCAGTCGTTCCGCTGCGCTAGCCTCCTGCTCTAACTCTTCGATCCTTTGCTCTGTGTTGACTACCTGCTGAGACAGGCAAACCAGCCAAACTGCCTTCTCCAAGTGCTTTTTGTGCGCCTTACTTTCTGTCCATGCAGCCGCTGCCATTACCGGTTGCTCCGCATTGATTAGTTCTGAGACCCAAGGTTTGGTGAGGTTGACCTTTTGCCACAAATACGAGGAGATTCTCTCCTCCATTTTACTTCGTTCCCTCACCCCCTCTGCCAAGTCACATACTCCAAACCACCGGGGTCCTGCCGCGGTCGCCATTGTAGAGGGTGCCATCTCTGCTACTCCACTACTGGGCCGATATCTGGGGTTTGAGTATCTGTGTATGTCTCTCTCCAGCTGGCACTGAAACTTCAGAGGCCAGGGGATGCCGCACTGGGACACCTCCACGGGAGAGAGCACTGGATCAAGCCTGCCGTTTATCCCTAACCGGAAGCCTGAGGCTTATATCACACAGATATCCAGACCCCCACCAATGCCCAGGTGATTCTCTCTCTTGCCGGTGGTGCAACACCCACCCGGTTCCTACTTCGCTGGAGTAGCTTTCCCAAGAGAGAGAATAGGACACTGCTGTTTATTACCTAACCAGCAGCCTGTCCTGAGTGAATCGCTCAAGATGACCCTAGATTCTTGAACCCGGAATTATGGTGAGGAATATTTTAACAATGACTTGGTCAGAGATCGCTGGTGAGAGATTGAAGAATTTAAACGACTCCAATTATCAGCAAATCAAGGTTTATTGCAAAACCCAGGTCAAAATCATCAAACAGAAGAAATTATAATAAAATCTTAAACTCTAACACAAACTAAGTCTATTCAGAAAGTACTATAACGGACACAACGAAAATCTTATTGTTACACAGTTTTAGCAATGACACAGAACACAAATCAAGCCCCCTTCCCCAAAGCCTCAACCACTATCAAGGTCGAGGGAGTTTCGCAAGCTGCTGCAGGGTACTTACGGTCACAGGCTGCAGAGGTCAAGTCAAAGGTGGAGAGGTCGAGCCAAGAGACCCTCAATCGAAACACAGCCCCTTTTATATTCGTTTTACCTGGCCCTTTCCTGTGTTCGGCCAGCCCCTTTTGCATTGAATTGGTAAGGTTTAAAGTTCCCGCTGGTCCCGCCCCCTTTGAGCCGGTCAGAGCTGTCGACTTCCGGGTTTTCCTCCTCCCTTGCGTTGTATCAGTCCAAGTTTAAAGTTCCCGCTGGTCCCGCCCCCTTTGAGCCGGTCAGAGCTGTTTGCTTCCGGGTATTCCTCGCAGGTCCGCTCCTTCCAGCCAGGCAGACCTGCCGCGATTTGAATTTGGCGCCGACTCCGCCCCCTCCTCCCAGTGAGTTCCTGCCGGTGGCTTCTGTCAAGATTGGAGTACCTCCCCCAGGTCCGCCTCCAACTTGGTTTTTTCTACCGCTTATCTTCAAGGGGCTTTTCCAGCGCAATATACTGAGCCCAGACAGTCTGCTTTTTAGGATAACAAGGTTAGGCTCTCTTGTGAAGATTTTCAAAAGGTCTTCCAGCTGCTCCGGAGATGGCTGCTATTCTCACCTTGCTCTGTTGATGGGGTGTTAATTGGATTCTACTCTGGTGGAGGCCAAGTCATTTACATCTGCATGGGGCTATGACCATCCCATTGTCCTGCTTGCAGGCAGGCCCCCTGTGTATTCCCGTGCCCCTTTGTCTGTGTGTTAATCTTGTCTCGTTGTCTGGCTCCTTCTTCCTTGTAGCTCCTAGGGGGGGGTTTGTAAATACCTATGCCCCTACTCAGCTCAGCGGACCAAGCCTGCTGGGAAATCTGGTTACGTTCTCTTGGCTGAAAAGTCAGTTTACAGTCTCTGGGTTTTATTCTTGGGCAGTCCAAAAAGGGCCGAATTGCCCGAAAACCTTACAGCTGGGATGAGTGTGTGTGTGGAGTGTAATGTGTGTGTGCGGCTGGGATGAGTGTGTGTGTGGAGTGTAATGTGTGTGTGCGGCTGGGATGAGTGTGTGGGGAGTGTAATGTGTGTGCAGCTGGGATGAGTGTGTGTGTGGAGTGTAATGTGTGTGTGCGGCTGGGATGAGTGTGTGTGGGGAGCGTAATGTGTGTGTGCGGCTGGGATGAGTGTGTGTGTGTAGTGTAATGTGTGTGTGCGGCTGGGATGAGTGTGTGGGGAGTGTAATGTGTGTGTGTGGCTGGGATGAGTGTGTGTGGGGAGTGTAATGTGTGTGTGCGGCTGGGATGAGTTTGTGTGGGGAGTGTAATGTGTGTGTGCGGCTGGGATGAGTGTGTGTGGGGAGTGTAATGTGTGTGTGGGGCTGGGATGAGTGTGTGTGTGGAGCGTAATGAGTGTGTGCGGCTGGGATGAGTGTGTGTGTGGAGTGTAATGTGTGTGTGCGGCTGGAATGTGTGTGTGTGGGGAGTGTAATGTGTGTGTGGCTGGGATGAGTGTGTGTGTGGAGTGTAATGTGTGTGTGCGGCTGGGATGAGTGTGTGTGTGGAGTGTAATGTGTGTGTGCGGCTGGGATGAGTGTGTGGGGAGTGTAATGTGTGTGCAGCTGGGATGAGTGTGTGTGTGGAGTGTAATGTGTGTGTGCGGCTGGGATGAGTGTGTGTGGGGAGTGTAATGTGTGTGTGCGGCTGGGGTGAGAGTGTGTGGGGAGTGGAATGTGTGTGTGCGGCTGGGATGAGTGTGTGTGGGGAGCGTAATGTGTGTGTGCGGCTGGGATGAGTGTGTGTGTGGAGTGTAATGTGTGTGTGCGGCTGGGATGAGTGTGTGGGGAGTGTAATGTGTGTGTGTGGCTGGGATGAGTGTGTGTGGGGAGTGTAATGTGTGTGTGCGGCTGGGATGAGTGTGTGTGGGGAGTGTAATGTGTGTGTGTGGCTGGGATGAGTGTGTGTGGGGAGTGTAATGTGTGTGCGGCTGGGATGAGTGTGCGTGGGGAGTGTAATGTGTGTGTGGCTGGGATGGGTTTGTGTGGGAAGTGTAATGTGTGTGTGCGGCTGAGATGAGTGTGTTTGGGGAGCGTAATGTGTGTGTGTGGCTGGGATGAGTCTGTTTGGGGAGTGTAATGTGTGTGTGCGGCTGGGATGAGTGTTTGTGGGGAGTGTAATGTGTGTGTGCAGCTGGGATGAGTGTGTGTGGGGAGTGTAATGTGTGTGTGCGGCTGGGATGAGTGTGTGTGGGGAGTGTAATGTGTGTGTGCGGCTGGGATGAGTGTTTGTGGGGAGTGTAATGTCTGTGTGCGGCTGGGATGAGTGTGAAGGGAATGTAATGTATGTGTGCGGCTGGGGTGAGTGTGTGTGGGGAGTGTAATGTGTGTGTGCGGCTGGGATGAGTGTGTGTGGGGAGTGTAATGTGTGTGTGCGGCTGGGATGAGTGTGTGTGGGGAGTGTAATGTGTGTGTGGGGCTGGGATGAGTGTGTGTGGGGAGCGTAATGTGTGTGTGCGGCTGGGATGAGTGTGTGTGGGGAGCGTAATGTGTGTGTCCGGCTGGGATGGTGTGTGTGGGGAGTGTAATGTGTGTGTGGGGCTGGGATGAGTGTGTGTCGGGAGTGTAATGTCTGTGTGCGGCTGGGATGAGTGTGTGTGTGGAGTGTAATGTGTGTGTGCGGCTGGAATGTGTGTGTGTGGGGAGTGTAATGTGTGTGTGGCTGTGTAGAGGGTGCCATCTCTGCTACTCCACTACTGGGCCGATATCTGGGGTTTGAGTATCTGTGTATGTCTCTCTCCAGCTGGCACTGAAACTTCAGAGGCCAGGGGATGCCACACTGGGACACCTCCACGGGAGAGAGCACTGGATCAAGCCTGCCGTTTATCCCTAACCGGAAGCCTGAGGCTTATATCACACAGATATCCAGACCCCCACCAATGCCCAGGTGATTCTCTCTCTTGCCGGTGGTGCAACACCCACCCGGTTCCTACTTCGCTGGAGTAGCTTTCCCAAGAGAGAGAATAGGACACTGCTGTTTATTACCTAACCAGCAGCCTGTCCTGAGTGAATCGCTCAAGATGACCCTAGATTCTTGAACCCGGAATTAAGGTGAGGAATATTTTAACAATGACTTGGTCAGAGATCGCTGGTGAGAGATTGAAGAATTTAAACGACTCCAATTATCAGCAAATCAAGGTTTATTGCAAAACCCAGGTCAAAATCATCAAACAGAAGAAATTATAATAAAATCTTAAACTCTAACACAAACTAAGTCTATTCAGAAAGTACTATAACGGACACAACGAAAATCTTATTGTTACACAGTTTTAGCAATGACACAGAACACAAATCAAGCCCCCTTCCCCAAAGCCTCAACCACTATCAAGGTCGAGGGAGTTTCGCAAGCTGCTGCAGGGTACTTACGGTCACAGGCTGCAGAGGTCAAGTCAAAGGTGGAGAGGTCGAGCCAAGAGACCCTCAATCGAAACACAGCCCCTTTTATATTCGTTTTACCTGGCTTTTTCCTGTGTTCGGCCAGCCCCTTTTGCATTGAATTGGTAAGGTTTAAAGTTCCCGCTGGTCCCGCCCCCTTAGAGCCGGTCAGAGCTGTCGACTTCCGGGTTTTCCTCCTCCCTTGCGTTGTATCAGTCCAAGTTTAAAGTTCCCGCTGGTCCCGCCCCCTTTGAGCCGGTCAGAGCTGTTTGCTTCCGGGTATTCCTCGCAGGTCCGCTCCTTCCAGCCAGGCAGACCTGCCGCGATTTGAATTTGGCGCCGACTCCGCCCCCTCCTCCCAGTGAGTTCCTGCCGGTGGCTTCTGTCAAGATTGGAGTACCTCCCCCAGGTCCGCCTCCAACTTGGTTTTTTCTACCGCTTATCTTCAAGGGGCTTTTCCAGCGCAATATACTGAGCCCAGACAGTCTGCTTTTTAGGATAACAAGGTTAGGCTCTCTTGTGAAGATTTTCAAAAGGTCTTCCAGCTGCTCCGGAGATGGCTGCTATTCTCACCTTGCTCTGTTGATGGGGTGTTAATTGGATTCTACTCTGGTGGAGGCCAAGTCATTTACATCTGCATGGGGCTATGACCATCCCATTGTCCTGCTTGCAGGCAGGCCCCCTGTGTATTCCCGTGCCCCTTTGTCTGTGTGTTAATCTTGTCTCGTTGTCTGGCTCCTTCTTCCTTGTAGCTCCTAGGGGGGGGTTTGTAAATACCTATGCCCCTACTCAGCTCAGCGGACCAAGCCTGCTGGGAAATCTGGTTACGTTCTCTTGGCTGAAAAGTCAGTTTACAGTCTCTGGGTTTTATTCTTGGGCAGTCCAAAAAGGGCCGAATTGCCCGAAAACCTTACAGCTGGGATGAGTGTGTGTGTGGAGTGTAATGTGTGTGTGCGGCTGGGATGAGTGTGTGTGTGGAGTGTAATGTGTGTGTGCGGCTGGGATGAGTGTGTGGGGAGTGTAATGTGTGTGCAGCTGGGATGAGTGTGTGTGTGGAGTGTAATGTGTGTGTGCGGCTGGGATGAGTGTGTGTGGGGAGCGTAATGTGTGTGTGCGGCTGGGATGAGTGTGTGTGTGCAGTGTAATGTGTGTGTGCGGCTGGGATGAGTGTGTGGGGAGTGTAATGTGTGTGTGTGGCTGGGATGAGTGCGTGTGGGGAGTGTAATGTGTGTGTGCGGCTGGGATGAGTGTGTGTGGGGAGTGTAATGTGTGTGTGTGGCTGGGATGAGTGTGTGTGGGGAGTGTAATGTGTGTGCGGCTGGGATGAGTGTGCGTGGGGAGTGTAATGTGTGTGTGGCTGGGATGGGTTTGTGTGGGAAGTGTAATGTGTGTGTGCGGCTGAGATGAGTATGTTTGGGGAGTGTAATGTGTGTGTGTGGCTGGGATGTGTCTGTGTGGGGAGTGTAATGTGTGTGTGCGGCTGGGATGAGTGTTTGTGGGGAGTGTAATGTCTGTGTGCGGCTGGGATGAGTGTGAAGGGAATGTAATGTATGTGTGCGGCTGCGATGTGTGTGTGTGGCAAGTGTAATGTGTGTGTGGCTTGGATGAGTGTGTGTGGCATGTAATGTGTGTGTGCGGCAGGGATGAGTGTGTGTGCGGAGCGTAATGAGTGTGTGCGGCTGGGATGAGTGTGTGTGTGGAGTGTAATGTGTGTGTGCGGCTGGGATGAGTGTGTGTGGGGAGTGTAAAGTGTGTGTGTGGCTGGGATGAGTGTGTGTGGGGAGTGTGATGTGTGTGTGCGGCTGGGATGAGTGTGTGTGGGGAGTGTAATGTGTGTGTGCGGCTGGGATGAGTGTGTGTGGGGAGTGTAATGTGTGTGTGGCTGGGATGAGTGTGTGTGTGGAGTGTAATGTGTGTGTGCGGCTGGGATGAGTGTGTGTGTGGAGTGTAATGTGTGTGTGGCTGGGATGAGTGTGTGTGGGGAGTGTAATGTGTGTGTGCGGCTGGGATGAGTGTGTGTGTGGAGTGTAATGTGTGTGTGCGGCTGGGATGAGTGTGTGTGTGGAGTGTAATGTGTGTGTGCGGCTGGGATGAGTGTGTGTGGGGAGTGTAATGTGTGTGTGTGGCTGGGATGAGTGTGTGTGTGGAGTGTAATGTGTGTGTGCGGCTGGGATGAGTGTGTGTGGGGAGTGTAATGTGTGTGTGCGGCTGGGATGAGTGTGTGTGGGGAGTGTAATGTGTGTGTGGCTGGGATGAGTGTGTGTGTGGAGTGTAATGTGTGTGTGCGGCTGGGATGAGTGTGTGTGTGGAGTGTAATGTGTGTGTGCGGCTGGGATGAGTGTGTGTGTGGAGTGTAATGTGTGTGTGCGGCTGGGATCAGTGTGTGTGGGGAGTGTAATGTGTGTGTGGCTGGGGTGAGTGTGTGTGAGGAGTGTAATGTGTGTGTGCGGCTGTGATGAGTGTGTGTGGGGAGTGTAATGTGTGTGTGCGGCTGGGATGAGTGTGTGGGGAGTGTAATGTGTGTGTGCGGCTGGGATGAGTGTGTGTGGGGAGCGTAATGTGTGTGTGCGGGTGGGATGAGTGTGTCTGAGGAGTGTATTGTGTGTGCAGCTGGGATGAGTGTGTGTGGGGAGTGTAATGTGTGTGTGCGGCTGGGATGAGTGTGTGTGGGGAGTGTAATGTGTGTGTGCAGCTGGGGGGAGTGTGTGTGGGGAATGTAATGTGTGTGTGCGGCTGGGATGAGTGTGTGTGGGGAGTGTAATATGTGTGTGTGGCTGGGATGAGTGTGTGTGGGGAGTGTAATGTGTGTGTGCAGCTGGGATGAGTGTGCGTGGAGAATGTAATGTGTGTGTGCGCTGGGATGCGTGTGTGTAGGGAGTGTAATGTGTGTGTGCGGCTGGGGGGAGTGTGTGTGGGGAGTGTAATGTGTGTGTGGCTGTGATGAGTGTGTGTGTGGAGTGTAATGTGTGTGCGGCTGGGATGAGTGTGTGTGGGGAGTGTAATGTGTGTGTGTGGCTGGGATGAGTGTGTGTGTGGAGTGTAATGTGTGTGTGCGGCTGGGATGAGTGTGTGGGGAGTGTAATGTGTGTGCGGCTGGGATGAGTGTGTGTGTGGAGTGTAATGTGTGTGTGCGGCTGGGATGAGTGTGTGTGGGGAGTGTAATGTGTGTGTGCGGCTGGGATGAGTGTGTGTGGGGAGTGTAATGTGTGTGTGTGGCTGGGATGAGTGTGTGTACGGAGTGTAATGTGTGTGTGTGGCTGGGATGAGTGTGTGTACGGAGTGTAATGTGTGTGTGCGGCTGGGATGAGTGTGTGTGGGGAGTGTAATGTGTGTGTGTGGCTGGGGTGAGTGTGTGTGGGGAGTGTAATGTGTGTGTGCGGCTGGGATGAGTGTGTGTGGGGAGTGTAATGTGTGTGTGCGGCTGGGATGAGTGTGTGTGGGGAGTGTAATGTGTGTGTGGGGCTGGGATGAGTGTGTGTGGGGAGCGTAATGTGTGTGTGCGGCTGGGATGAGTGTGTGTGGGGAGCGTAATGTGTGTGTGCGGCTGGGGTGGTGTGTGGGGAGTGTAATGTGTGTGTGGGGCTGGGATGAGTGTGTGTCGGGAGTGTAATGTCTGTGTGTCGCTGGGATGAGTGTGTGTGGGGAGCGTAATGAGTGTGTGCGGCTGGGATGAGTGTGTGTGTGGAGTGTAATGTGTGTGTGCGGCTGGAATGTGTGTGTGTGGGGAGTGTAATGTGTGTGTGGCTGGGGTGAGTGTGTGTGTGGAGTGTAATGTGTGTGTGCGGCTGGGATGAGTGTGTGTGTGGAGTGTAATGTGTGTGTGCGGCTGGGATGAGTGTGTGGGGAGTGTAATGTGTGTGCAGCTGGGATGATTGTGTGTGGGGAGTGTAATGTGTGTGCGGCTGGGATGAGTGTGCGTGGGGAGTGTAATGTGTGTGTGCGGCTGGGATGAGTGTGTGTGGGGAGTGTAATGTGTGTGTGCGGCTGGGGTGAGAGTGTGTGGGGAGTGTAATGTGTGTGTGCGGCTGGGATGAGTGTGTGTGGGGAGCGTAATATGTGTGTGCGGCTGGGATGAGTGTGTGTGTGTAGTGTAATGTGTGTGTGCGGCTGGGATGAGTGTGTGGGGAGTGTAATGTGTGTGTCTGGCTGGGATGAGTGTGTGTGGGGAGTGTAATGTGTGTGTGCGGCTGGGATGAGTGTGTGTGGGGAGTGTAATGTGTGTGTGTGGCTGGGATGAGTGTGTGTGGGGAGTGTAATGTGTGTGCGGCTGGGATGAGTGTGCGTGGGGTGTGTAATGTGTGTGTGGCTGGGATGGGTTTGTGTGGGAAGTGTAATGTGTGTGTGCGGCTGAGATGAGTATGTTTGGGGAGTGTAATGTGTGTGTGTGGCTGGGATGAGTCTGTGTGGGGAGTGTAATGTGTGTGTGCGGCTGGGATGAGTGTTTGTGGGGAGTGTAATGTCTGTGTGCGGCTGGGATGAGTGTGAAGGGAATGTAATGTATGTGTGCGGCTGCGATGAGTGTGTGTGGGGAGTGTAATGTGTGTGTGGCTTGGATGAGTGTGTGTGGCATGTAATGTGTGTGTGCGGCAGGGATGAGTGTGTGTGCGGAGCGTAATGAGTGTGTGCGGCTGGGATGAGTGTGTGTGTGGAGTGTAATGTGTGTGTGCGGCTGGGATGAGTGTGTGTGGGGAGTGTAATGTGTGTGTGGCTGGGATGAGTGTGTGTGTGGAGTGTAATGTGTGTGTGCGGCTGGGATGAGTGTGTGTGTGGAGTGTAATGTGTGTGTGCGGCTGGGATGAGTGTGTGTCGGGAGTGTAATGTGTGTGCGGCTGGGATGAGTGTGTGTGGGGAGCGTAATGTGTGTGTGCGGCTGGGATGGTGTGTGGGGAGTGTAATGTGTGTGTGGGGCTGGGATGAGTGTGTGTCGGGAGTGTAATGTGTGTGAGGCTGGGATGAGTGTGTGTGGGGAGTGTCATGTGTGTGTGCAGCTGGGCTGAGTGTGTGTGGGGAGTGTAATGTGTGTGTGCGGCTGGAATGAGTGTATGTGGGGAGTGTAATGTGTGTGTGCGGCTGGGATGAGAGTGTGTGGGGAGTGTAATGTGTGTGAGGCTGGGATGAGTGTGTGTGGGGAGTGTAATGTGTGTGTGCGGCTGGGATGTGTGTGTGTGGGGAGTGTAATGTGTGTGTGGCTGGGGTGAGTGTGTGTGGGGAGTGTAATGTGTGTGTGCGGCTGGGATGAGTGTGTGTGGGGAGTGTAATATGTGTGTGTGGCTGGGATGAGTGTGTGTGGGGAGTGTAATGTGTGTGTGGCTGGGGTGAGTGTGTGTGGGGAGTGTAATGTGTGTGTGCGGCTGGGATGAGTGTGTGTGGGGAGTGTCATGTGTGTGTGCAGCTGGGCTGAGTGTGTGTGGGGAGTGTAATGTGTGTGTGGCTGGGGTGAGTGTGTGTGGGGAGTGTAATGTGTGTGTGCGGCTGGGATGAGTGTGTGTGGGGAGTGTAATATGTGTGTGTGGCTGGGATGAGTGTGTGTGGGGAGTGTAATGTGTGTGTGCAGCTGGGATGAGTGTGCGTGGAGAGTGTAATGTGTGTGTGCGCTGGGATGCGTGTGTGTAGGGAGTGTAATGTGTGTGTGCGTCTGGGGGGAGTGTGTGTGGGGAGTGTAATGTGTGTGTGCGGCTGTGGTGAGTGTGTGTGGGGAGTGTAATGTGTGTGTGGCTGTAATGAGTGTGTGTGGGGAGTGTAATGTGTGTGTGTGGCTGGGATGAGTGTGTGTACGGAGTGTAATGTGTGTGTGTGGCTGGGATGAGTGTGTGTACGGAGTGTAATGTGTGTGTGCGGCTGGGATGAGTGTGTGTGGGGAGTGTAATGTGTGTGTGTGGCTGGGGTGAGTGTGTGTGGGGAGTGTAATGTGTGTGTGCGGCTGGGATGAGTGTGTGTGGGGAGTGTAATGTGTGTGTGTGGCTGGGATGAGTGTGTGTGGTGAGTGTAATGTGTGTGTGCGGCTTGGATGAGTGTGTGTGGCGAGAGTAATGTGTGTGCGCGGCTGGGATGAGTGTGTGTCGGGAGTGTAATGTGTGTGCGGCTGGGATGAGTGTGTGTGTGGAGTGTAATGTGTGTGTGCGGCTCGGATGAGTATGTGTGGGGAGTGTAATGTGTGTGTGGCTGGGGTGAGTGTGTGTGAGGAGTGTAATGTGTGTGTGCGGCTGTGATGAGTGTGTGTGGGGAGTGTAATGTGTGTGTGCGGCTGGGATGAGTGTGTGGGGAGTGTAATGTGTGTGCAGCTGGGATGAGTGTGTGTGGAGTGTAATGTGTGTGTGCGGCTGGGATGAGTGTGTGTGGGGAGCGTAATGTGTGTGTGCGGCTGGGATGAGAGTGTCTGGGGAGTGTCATGTGTGTGTGCAGCTGGGATGAGTGTGTGTGGGGAGTGTAATGTGTGTGTGGCTGGGGTGAGTGTGTGTGGGGAGTGTAATGTGTGTGTGCGGCTGGGATGAGTGTGTGTGGAGTGTAATGTGTGTGTGCGGCTGGGATGAGTGTGTGTGGGGAGCGTAATGTGTGTGTGCGGCTGGGATGAGAGTGTCTGGGGAGTGTCATGTGTGTGTGCAGCTGGGATGAGTGTGTGTAGGGAGTGTAATGTGTGTGTGCGGCTGGGGGGAGTGTGTGTGGGGAGTGTAATGTGTGTGTGCGGCTGTGGTGAGTGTGTGTGGGGAGTGTAATGTGTGTGTGGCTGTGATGAGTGTGTGTGTGGAGTGTAATGTGTGTGCGGCTGGGATGAGTGTGTGCGTGGAGTGTAATGTGTGTGTGCGGCTGGGATGAGTGTGTGGGGAGTGTAATGTGTGTGCGGCTGGGATGAGTGTGTGTGGGGAGTGTAATGTCTGTGTGCGGCTGGGATGAGTGTGTGTGTGGAGTGTAATGTGTGTGTGCGGCTGGGATGAGTGTGTGTGGGGAGTGTAATGTGTGTGTGCGGCTGGGATGAGTGTGTGTGGGGAGTGTAATGTGTGTGTGCTGCTGGGATGAGTGTGTCTGAGGAGTGTATTGTGTGTGTGGCTGGGATGAGTGTGTGTGGGGAGTGTAATGTGTGTGTGCGGCTGGGATGAGTGTGTGTGGGGAGCGTAATGTGTGTGTGCAGCTGGGATGAGTGTGTGTGAGGAGTGTAATGTGTGTGTGGGGCTGGGATGAGTGTGTGTGGGGAGTGTAATGTGTGTGTGCGGCTGGGATGAGTGTGTGTGAGGAGTGTAATGTGTGTGTGCGGCTGGAATGAGTGTATGTGGGGAGTGTAATGTGTGTGTGCAGCTGGGGGGAGTGTGTTTGGGGAGTGTAATGTGTGTGTGCGGCTGGGATGAGAGTGTGTGGGGAGTGTCATGTGTGTGTGCGGCTGGGATGAGAGTGTGTGGGGAGTGTAATGTGTGTGTGCGGCTGGGATGAGTGTGTGTGGGGAGTGTAATGTGTGTGTGCGGCTGGGATGAGTGTGTGTGGGGAGTGTAATGTGTGTGTGCAGCTGGGCTGAGTGTGTGTGGGGAGTGTAATGTGTGTGTGGCTGGGGTGAGTGTGTGTGGGGAGTGTAATGTGTGTGTGCGGCTGGGATGAGTGTGTGTGGGGAGTGTAATATGTGTGTGTGGCTGGGATGAGTGTGTGTGGGGAGTGTAATGTGTGTGTGCAGCTGGGATGAGTGTGCGTGGAGAGTGTAATGTGTGTGTGCGCTGGGATGCGTGTTTGTAGGGAGTGTAATGTGTGTGTGCGTCTGGGGGGAGTGTGTGTGGGGAGTGTAATGTGTGTGTGCGGCTGTGGTGAGTGTGTGTGGGGAGTGTAATGTGTGTGTGGCTGTAATGAGTGTGTGTGTGGAGTGTAATGTGTGTGCGGCTGGGATGAGTGTGTGGGGAGTGTAATGTGTGTGCGGCTGGGATGAGTGTGTGTGGGGAGTGTAATGTGTGTGTGCGGCTGGGATGAGTATGTGTGGGGAGTGTAATGTGTGTGTGTGGCTGGGATGAGTGTGTGTACGGAGTGTAATGTGTGTGTGTGGCTGGGATGAGTGTGTGTACGGAGTGTAATGTGTGTGTGCGGCTGGGATGAGTGTGTGTGGGGAGTGTAATGTGTGTGTGTGGCTGGGGTGAGTGTGTGTGGGGAGTGTAATGTGTGTGTGCGACTGGGATGAGTGTGTGTGGGGAGTGTAATGTGTGTGTGTGGCTGGGATGAGTGTGTGTGGGGAGTGTAATGTGTGTGTGCGGCTGGGATGAGTGTGTGTGGCGAGAGTAATGTGTGTGCGCGGCTGGGATGAGTGTGGGTGGGGAGTGTAATGTGTCTGTGCGGCTGGGATGAGTGTGAAGGGAATGTAATGTATGTGTGCGGCTGTGATGAGTGTGTGTGGGGAGTGTAATGTGTGTGTGGCTGGGGTGAGTGTGTGTGGGGAGTGTAATGTGTGTGTGCGGCTGGGATGAGTGTGTGTGGGGAGTGTAATGTGTGTGTGCGGCTGGGATGAGTGTGTGTGGGGAGTGTAATGTGTGTGTGGGGCTGGGATGAGTGTGTGTGGGGAGCGTAATGTGTGTGTGCGGCTGGGATGAGTGTGTGTGGGGAGCGTAATGTGTGTGTGCGGCTGGGATGGTGTGTGGGGAGTGTAATGTGCGTGTGGGGCTGGGATGAGTGTGTGTCGGGAGTGTAATGTCTGTGTGTGGCTGGGATGAGTGTGTGTGGGGAGCGTAATGAGTGTGTGCGGCTGGGATGAGTGTGTGTGTGGAGTGTAATGTGTGTGTGCGGCTGGAATGTGTGTGTGTGGGGAGTGTAATGTGTGTGTGGCTGGGATGAGTGTGTGTGTGGAGTGTAATGTGTGTGTGCGGCTGGGATGAGTGTGTGTGTGGAGTGTAATGTGTGTGTGCGGCTGGGATGAGTGTGTGGGGAGTGTAATGTGTGTGCAGCTGGGATGATTGTGTGTGGGGAGTGTAATGTGTGTGCGGCTGGGATGAGTGTGCGTGGGGAGTGTAATGTGTGTGTGGCTGGGATGGGTTTGTGTGGGAAGTGTAATGTGTGTGTGCGGCTGAGATGAGTGTGTTTGGGGAGTGTAATGTGTGTGTGTGGCTGGGATGAGTCTGTGTAGGGAGTGTGATGTGTGTGTGCGGCTGGGATGAGTATTTGTGGGGAGTGTAATGTCTGTGTGCGGCTGGGATGAGTGTGAAGGGAATGTAATGTATGTGTGCGGCTGTGATGAGTGTGTGTGGGGAGTGTAATGTGTGTGTGGCTTGGATGAGTGTGTGTGTGGCATGTAATGTGTGTGTGCGGCTGGGATGAGTGTGTGTGCGGAGCGTAATGAGTGTGTGCGGCTGGGATGAGTGTGTGTGTGGAGTGTAATGTGTGTGTGCGGCTGGGATGAGTGTGTGTGGGGAGTGTAATGTGTGTGTGGCTGGGATGAGTGTGTGTGTGGAGTGTAATGTGTGTGTGCGGCTGGGATGAGTGTGTGTGTGGAGTGTAATGTGTGTGTGCGGCTGGGATGAGTGTGTGTGGGGAGTGTAATGTGTGTGTGTGGCTGGGATGAGTCTGTGTGGGGAGTGTAATGTGTGTGTGCGGCTGGGATGAGTGTTTGTGGGGAGTGTAATGTGTGTGTGTGGCTGGGATGAGTGTGTGTACGGAGTGCAATGTGTGTGTGCGGCTGGGATGAGTGTTTGTGGGGAGTGTAATGTGTGTGTGTGGCTGGGATGAGTGTGTGTACGGAGTGTAATGTGTGTGTGATGATGGGATGAGTGTGTGTGGGGAGTGTAATGTGTCTGTGCGGCTGGGATGAGTGTGTGTGGGGAGTGTAATGTGTGTGTGTGGCTGGGATGAGTGTGTGTGGGGAGTGTAATGTGTGAGTGCGGCTGAGAGGAGTGTGTGTGGGGAGTGTAATGTGTGTGTGCGGCTGGGATGAGTGTGTGTGGGGAGTGTCATGTGTGTGTGCGGCTGGGATGAGTGTGTGTGGGGAGTGTAATGAGTGTGTGCAGCTGAGATGAGTGTGTGTGGGGAGTGTAATGTGTGTGTGCGGCTGGGATGAGTGTGTGTGGTGAGTGTACTGTGTGTGTGCGGCTGGGATGAGTGTGTGTGGGGAGTGTAATGTGTGTGTGGGGCTGGGATGAGTGTGTGTGGGGAGTGTAATGTGTGTGTGTGGCTGGGATGAGTGTGTGTGGGGAGTGTAATGTCTGTGTGCGGCTGTGATGAGTGTGTGGGGAATGTAATGTATGTGTGCGGCTGGGATGAGTGTGTGTGGGGAGTGTAATGTGTGTGTGCGGCTGGGGTGAGTGTGTGAGGGGAGTGTAATGTGCGTGTGCACTATGAGTGTGTGTGGGGAGTGTAATGTGTGTGTCCGGCTGGGACGAGTGTGTGTGGGGAGTGTTATGTGTGTGTGCGCTGGGATGAGTGTGTGTGGGGAGTGTAATGTGTGTGTGTGGCTGGGATGAGTGTGTGTGGGGAGTGTAATGTGTGTGTGCGGCTGGGATGAGTGTGTGTGGGGAGTGTAATGTGAGTGTGCGGCTGGGATGAGTGTGTGTGGGGAGTGAAATGTATGTGTGCGGCTGGGATGAGTGCTTGTGGGGAGTGTAATGTCTATGTGCGGCTGGGATGAGTGTGTGTGGAGAGTGTAATGTGTGTGTGTGGCTGGGATGAGTGTGTGTGGGGAGTGAAATGTGTGTGTGCAGCTGGGATGAGTGTGTGTGGGGAGTGTAATGTGTGTGTGCGGCTGGGATGAGTGTGTGTGGGGAGTGTAATGTGTGTGTGCGGCTGGGATGAGTGTGTGTGGGGAGTGTAATGTGTGTGTGCGGCTGGGGTGAGTGTGTGAAGGGAGTGTAATGTGCGTTTGCGCTGGGATGAGTGTGTGTTGGGAGTGTAATGTGTGTGTCCGGCTGGGACGAGTGTGTGTAGGTAGTGTTATGTGTGTGTGCGCTGGGATGAGTGTGTGTGGGGAGTGTAATGTGTGTGTGCGGCTGGAATGAGTGTGTGTGGGGAGTGTAATGTGTGTGTGCGGCTGGGATGAGTGTGTGTGGGGAGTGTAATGTGAGTGGGCGGCTGGGATGAGTGTGTGTGGGGAGTGTAATGTGTTTGCGGCTGGGATGAGTGTATGTGGGGAGTGTAATGTGTGTGTGTGGCTGGGATGAATGTGTTTGGGGATTGTAATGTGTGTGTGGGGAGTGTAATGTCTGAGTGCGGCTGGGATGAGTGTGTGTGGGTAGTATAATGTGTGTGTGCGGCTTGGATGAGTGTGTGTGGGGAGTGTAATGTGTGTGTGCAGCTGGGATGAATGTGTTTGGGGATTGTAATATGTGTGTGGGGAGTGTAATGTGTGTGTGTGGCTGGGATGAGTGTGTGTGGGGAGTGTAATGTGTGTGTGCGGCTGGGATGAGTGTGTGTGGGGAGTGTAATGTGTGTCTGCGGCTGGGATGAGTGTGTGTGGGGAGTGTAATGTGTGTGTGCGGCTGGGATGAGTGTGTGTGGGGAGTGTAATGTGTGTGTGCGGCTTGGATGAGTGTGTGTGGGGAGTGTAATGTGTGTGTGCGGCTGGGATGAGTGTGTGTGGGGAGTGTAATGTGTGTGTATGGCTGGGATGAGTGTGTGTGGTGGGCGTGTAATGTGTGTGTGCATCTGGGATGAGTGTGTGTGGGGAGTGTAATGTGTGTGTGCGGCTGGGATGAATGTGTTTGGGGATTGTAATGTATGTGTGGGGAGTGTAATGTGTGTGTGCTGCTGGGATGAGTGTGTGTGGGGAGTGTAACGTGTGTGTGCGGCTGGGATGAGTGTGTGTGGGGAGTGTAATGTGTGTGTGCGGCTGGGATGTGTGTGTGTGGGGGAGTGTAATGTGTCTGTGCGGCTGGGATGAATGTGTGTGGGGAGTGTAATGTGTGTGTGCGGCTTGGATGAGTGTGTGTGGGGAGTGTAATGTTTGTGTGCGGCTGGGATGAGTGTGTGTGGGGAGTGTAATGTTTGTGTGCGGCTGGGATGAGTGTGTGTGGGGAGTGTAATGTGTGTGTGAGGCTGGGATGAATGTGTGTGGGGAGTGTAATGTTTGTGTGCGGCAGGGATGAGTGTGTGGGGGGAGTGTAATGTGTGTGTGCGTCTGGGGTGAGTATGTGTGGCGAGTGTAATGTGTGTGTGCGGCTGGGGTGAGTGTGTGTGGGGAGTGTAATGTGTGTGTGCGGCTGGGATGAGTGTGTGTGGGGAGTGTAATGTGTGTGTGCGGCTGGGATGAGTGTGTGTGGGGCGTGTAATGTGAGTGTGCGGCTGGGATGAGTGTGTGTGGGGAGTGAAATGTATGTGTGCGGCTGGGATGAGTGCTTGTGGGGAGTGTAATGTCTATGTGCGGCTGGGATGAGTGTGTGTGGAGAGTGTAATGTGTGTGTGTGGCTGGGATGAGTGTGTGTGGGGAGTGAAATGTGTGTGTGCAGCTGGGATGAGTGTGTGTGGGGAGTGTAATGTGTGTGTGCGGCTGGGATGAGTGTGTGTGGGGAGTGTAATGTGTGTGTGCGGCTGGGATGAGTGTGTGTGGGGAGTGTAATGTGTGTGTGCGGCTGGGGTGAGTGTGTGAAGGGAGTGTAATGTGCGTGTGCGCTGGGATGAGTGTGTGTTGGGAGTGTAATGTGTGTGTCCGGCAGGGACGAGTGTGTGTAGGTAGTGTTATGTGTGTGTGCGCTGGGATGAGTGTGTGTGGGGAGTGTAATGTGTGTGTGCGGCTGGAATGAGTGTGTGTGGGGAGTGTAATGTGTGTGTGCGGCTGGGATGAGTGTGTGTGGGGAGTGTAATGTGAGTGGGCGGCTGGGATGAGTGTGTGTGGGGAGTGTAATGTGTTTGCGGCTGGGATGAGTGTATGTGGGGAGTGTAATGTGTGTGTGTGGCTGGGATGAATGTGTTTGGGGATTGTAATGTGTGTGTGGGGAGTGTAATGTCTGAGTGCGGCTGGGATGAGTGTGTGTGGGTAGTATAATGTGTGTGTGCGGCTTGGATGAGTGTGTGTGGGGAGTGTAATGTGTGTGTGCAGCTGGGATGAATGTGTTTGGGGATTGTAATATGTGTGTGGGGAGTGTAATGTGTGTGTGTGGCTGGGATGAGTGTGTGTGGGGAGTGTAATGTGTGTGTGCGGCTGGGATGAGTGTGTGTGGGGAGTGTAATGTGTGTCTGCGGCTGGGATGAGTGTGTGTGGGGAGTGTAATGTGTGTGTGCGGCTGGGATGAGTGTGTGTGGGGAGTGTAATGTGTGTGTGCGGCTTGGATGAGTGTGTGTGGGGAGTGTAATGTGTGTGTGCGGCTGGGATGAGTGTGTGTGGGGAGTGTAATGTGTGTGTATGGCTGGGATGAGTGTGTGTGGTGGGCGTGTAATGTGTGTGTGCGTCTGGGATGAGTGTGTGTGGGGAGTGTAATGTGTGTGTGCGGCTGGGATGAATGTGTTTGGGGATTGTAATGTATGTGTGGGGAGTGTAATGTGTGTGTGCTGCTGGGATGAGTGTGTGTGGGGAGTATAACGTGTGTGTGCGGCTGGGATGAGTGTGTGTGGGGAGTGTAATGTGTGTGTGCGGCTGGGATGTGTGTGTGTGGGGGAGTGTAATGTGTCTGTGCGGCTGGGATGAATGTGTGTGGGGAGTGTAATGTGTGTGTGCGGCTTGGATGAGTGTGTGTGGGGGGTGTAATGTTTGTGTGCGGCTGGGATGAGTGTGTGTGGGGAGTGTAATGTTTGTGTGCGGCTGGGATGAGTGTGTGTGGGGAGTGTAATGTGTGTGTGAGGCTGGGATGAATGTGTGTGGGGAGTGTAATGTTTGTGTGCGGCAGGGATGAGTGTGTGGGGGGAGTGTAATGTGTGTGTGCGTCTGGGGTGAGTATGTGTGGCGAGTGTAATGTGTGTGTGCGGCTGGGATGAGTGTATGTGGGGAGTGTAATGTGTGTGTGTGGCTGGGATGAATGTGTTTGGGGATTGTAATGTGTGTGTGGGGAGTGTAATGTCTGAGTGCGGCTGGGATGAGTGTGTGTGGGTAGTATAATGTGTGTGTGCGGCTTGGATGAGTGTGTGTGGGGAGTGTAATGTGTGTGTGCAGCTGGGATGAATGTGTTTGGGGATTGTAATATGTGTGTGGGGAGTGTAATGTGTGTGTGTGGCTGGGATGAGTGTGTGTGGGGAGTGTAATGTGTGTGTGCGGCTGGGATGAGTGTGTGTGGGGAGTGTAATGTGTGTCTGCGGCTGGGATGAGTGTGTGTGGGGAGTGTAATGTGTGTGTGCGGCTGGGATGAGTGTGTGTGGGGAGTGTAATGTGTGTGTGCGGCTTGGATGAGTGTGTGTGGGGAGTGTAATGTGTGTGTGCGGCTGGGATGAGTGTGTGTGGGGAGTGTAATGTGTGTGTATGGCTGGGATGAGTGTGTGTGGTGGGCGTGTAATGTGTGTGTGCGTCTGGGATGAGTGTGTGTGGGGAGTGTAATGTGTGTGTGCGGCTGGGATGAATGTGTTTGGGGATTGTAATGTATGTGTGGGGAGTGTAATGTGTGTGTGCTGCTGGGATGAGTGTGTGTGGGGAGTGTAACGTGTGTGTGCGGGTGGGATGAGTGTGTGTGGGGAGTGTAATGTGTGTGTGCGGCTGGGATGTGTGTGTGTGGGGGAGTGTAATGTGTCTGTGCGGCTGGGATGAATGTGTGTGGGGAGTGTAATGTGTGTGTGCGGCTTGGATGAGTGTGTGTGGGGAGTGTAATGTTTGTGTGCGGCTGGGATGAGTGTGTGTGGGGAGTGTAATGTTTGTGTGCGGCTGGGATGAGTGTGTGTGGGGAGTGTAATGTGTGTGTGAGGCTGGGATGAATGTGTGTGGGGAGTGTAATGTTTGTGTGCGGCAGGGATGAGTGTGTGGGGGGAGTGTAATGTGTGTGTGCGTCTGGGGTGAGTATGTGTGGCGAGTGTAATGTGTGTGTGCGGCTGGGGTGAGTGTGTGTGGGGAGTGTAATGTGTGTGTGCGGCTGGGATGAGTGTGTGTGGGGAGTGTAATGTGTGTGTGCGGCTGGGATGAGTGTGTGTGGGGAGTGTAATGTGAGTGTGCGGCTGGGATGAGTGTGTGTGGGGAGTGAAATGTATGTGTGCGGCTGGGATGAGTGCTTGTGGGGAGTGTAATGTCTATGTGCGGCTGGGATGAGTGTGTGTGGAGAGTGTAATGTGTGTGTGTGGCTGGGATGAGTGTGTGTGGGGAGTGAAATGTGTGTGTGCAGCTGGGATGAGTGTGTGTGGGGAGTGTAATGTGTGTGTGCGGCTGGGATGAGTGTGTGTGGGGAGTGTAATGTGTGTGTGCGGCTGGGATGAGTGTGTGTGGGGAGTGTAATGTGTGTGTGCGGCTGGGGTGAGTGTGTGAAGGGAGTGTAATGTGCGTGTGCGCTGGGATGAGTGTGTGTTGGGAGTGTAATGTGTGTGTCCGGCTGGGACGAGTGTGTGTAGGTAGTGTTATGTGTGTGTGCGCTGGGATGAGTGTGTGTGGGGAGTGTAATGTGTGTGTGCGGCTGGAATGAGTGTGTGTGGGGAGTGTAATGTGTGTGTGCGGCTGGGATGAGTGTGTGTGGGGAGTGTAATGTGAGTGGGCGGCTGGGATGAGTGTGTGTGGGGAGTGTAATGTGTTTGCGGCTGGGATGAGTGTATGTGGGGAGTGTAATGTGTGTGTGTGGCTGGGATGAATGTGTTTGGGGATTGTAATGTGTGTGTGGGGAGTGTAATGTCTGAGTGCGGCTGGGATGAGTGTGTGTGGGTAGTATAATGTGTGTGTGCGGCTTGGATGAGTGTGTGTGGGGAGTGTAATGTGTGTGTGCAGCTGGGATGAATGTGTTTGGGGATTGTAATATGTGTGTGGGGAGTGTAATGTGTGTGTGTGGCTGGGATGAGTGTGTGTGGGGAGTGTAATGTGTGTGTGCGGCTGGGATGAGTGTGTGTGGGGAGTGTAATGTGTGTCTGCGGCTGGGATGAGTGTGTGTGGGGAGTGTAATGTGTGTGTGCGGCTGGGATGAGTGTGTGTGGGGAGTGTAATGTGTGTGTGCGGCTTGGATGAGTGTGTGTGGGGAGTGTAATGTGTGTGTGCGGCTGGGATGAGTGTGTGTGGGGAGTGTAATGTGTGTGTATGGCTGGGATGAGTGTGTGTGGTGGGCGTGTAATGTGTGTGTGCGTCTGGGATGAGTGTGTGTGGGGAGTGTAATGTGTGTGTGCGGCTGGGATGAATGTGTTTGGGGATTGTAATGTATGTGTGGGGAGTGTAATGTGTGTGTGCTGCTGGGATGAGTGTGTGTGGGGAGTATAACGTGTGTGTGCGGCTGGGATGAGTGTGTGTGGGGAGTGTAATGTGTGTGTGCGGCTGGGATGTGTGTGTGTGGGGGAGTGTAATGTGTCTGTGCGGCTGGGATGAATGTGTGTGGGGAGTGTAATGTGTGTGTGCGGCTTGGATGAGTGTGTGTGGGGGGTGTAATGTTTGTGTGCGGCTGGGATGAGTGTGTGTGGGGAGTGTAATGTTTGTGTGCGGCTGGGATGAGTGTGTGTGGGGAGTGTAATGTGTGTGTGAGGCTGGGATGAATGTGTGTGGGGAGTGTAATGTTTGTGTGCGGCAGGGATGAGTGTGTGTGGGGAGTGTAATGTGTGTGTGCGTCTGGGGTGAGTATGTGTGGCGAGTGTAATGTGTGTGTGCGGCTGGGGTGAGTGTGTGTGGGGAGTGTAATGTGTGTGTGCGGCTGGGATGAGTGTGTGGGGGGAGTGTAATGTGTGTGTGCGGCTGGGATGAGTGTGTGTGTGGAGTGTAATGTGTGTGTGCGGCTGGGATGAGTGTGTGTGGGGAGTGTAATGTGTGTGTGCGGCTGGGATGAGTGTGTGTGTGGAGTGTAATGTGTGTGTGTGGCTGGGATGAGTGTGTGTGGGGTGTGTAATGTGTGTGTTGCTGGGATGAGTGTGTGTGTGGAGTGTAATGTGTGTGTGCGGCTGGGATGAGTGTGTGTGTGGAGTGAAATGTGTGTGTGTGGGGCTGGGATGAGTGTGTGTGGGAAGTGTAATGTGTGTGTGCGGCTGGGTTGAGTGTGTGTGGGGAGTGTAATGTGTGTGCGGCTGGGATGAGTGTGTGTGTGGAGTGTAATGTGTGTGTGCGGCTGGGATGAGTGTGTGTGAGGAGTGTAATGTGTGTGTGCGGCTGGGATGAGTGTGTGTGGGGAGTGTAATGTGTGTGTGCGGGTGGGATGAGTGTGTCTGAGGAGTGTACTCGTGTGTGCTGCTGGGATGAGTGTGTGTGGGGAGTGTAATGTGTGTGTGCGGCTGGAATGAGTGTATGTGGGGAGTGTAATGTGTGTGTGCAGCTGGGGGGAGTGTGTGTGGGGAGTGTAATGTGTGTGTGCGGCTGGGATGAGAGTGTGTGGGGAGTGTAATGTGAGTGTGCGGCTGGGATGAGTGTGTGTGGGGAGTGTAATGTGTGTGTGCGGCTGGGATGAGAGTGTGTGGGGAGTGTAATGTGTGTGTGGCTGGGGTGAGTGTGTGTGGGGAGTGTAATGTGTGTGTGCGGCTGGGATGAGTGTGTGTGGGGAGTGTAATGTGAGTGTGCGGCTGGGATGAGTGTGTGTGGGGAGTGTAATGTGTGTGTGCGGCTGGGATGAGAGTGTGTGGGGAGTGTCATGTGTGTGTGCAGCTGGGATGAGTGTGTGTGGGGAGTGTAATGTGTGTGTGGCTGGGGTGAGTGTGTGTGGGGAGTGTAATGTGTGTGTGCGGCTGGGATGAGTGTGTGTGGGGAGTGTAATATGTGTGTGTGGCTGGGATGAGTGTGTGTGGGGAGTGTAATGTGTGTGTGCAGCTGGGATGAGTGTGCGTGGAGAGTGTAATGTGTGTGTGCGCTGGGATGCGTGTGTGTGGGGAGTGTAATGTGTGTGTGCGGCTGGGGGGAGTGTGTGTGGGGAGTGTAATGTGTGTGTGTGGCTGGGGTGAGTGTGTGTGGGGAGTGTAATGTGTGTGTGGCTGTGATGAGTGTGTGTGTGGAGTGTAATGTGTGTGCGGCTGGGATGAGTGTGTGCATGGAGTGTAATGTGTGTGTGCGTCTGGGATGAGTGTGTGGGGAGTGTAATGTGTGTGCGGCTGGGATGAGTGTGTGTGTGGAGCGTAATGAGTGTGTGCGGCTGGGATGAGTGTGTGTGTGGAGTGTAATGTGTGTGTGCGGCTGGAATGTGTGTGTGTGGGGAGTGTAATGTGTGTGTGTGGCTGGGATGAGTGTGTGTGTGGAGTGTAATGTGTGTGTGCGGCTGGGATGAGTGTGTGTGTGGAGTGTAATGTGTGTGTGCGGCTGGGATGAGTGTGTGGGGAGTGTAATGTGTGTGCAGCTGGGATGAGTGTGTGTGTGGAGTGTAATGTTTGTGTGCGGCTGGGATGAGTGTGTGTGGGGAGCGTAATGTGTGTGTGCGGCTGGGATGAGTGTGTGTGTGGAGTGTAATGTGTGTGTGCGGCTGGGATGAGTGTGTCGGGAGTGTAATGTGTGTGTGTGGCTGGGATGAGTGTGTGTGGGGAGTGTAATGTGTGTGTGCGGCTGGGATGATTGTGTGTGGGGAGTGTAATGTGTGTGTGTGGCTGAGATGAGTGTGTGTGGGGAGTGTAATGTGTGTGCGGCTGGGATGAGTGTGCGTGGGGAGTGTAATGTGTGTGTGGCTGGGATGGGTTTGTGTGGGAAGTGTAATGTGTGTGTGCGGCTGAGATGAGTGTGTTTGGGGAGTGTAATGTGTGTGTGTGGCTGGGATGAGTCTGTGTGGGGAGTGTAATGTGTGTGTGCGGCTGGGATGAGTGTTTGTGGGGAGTGTAATGTCTGTGTGCGGCTGGGATGAGTGTGAAAGGAATGTAATGTATGTGTGCGGCTGCGATGAGTGTGTGTGGGGAGTGTAATGTGTGTGTGGCTTGGATGAGTGTGTGTGTGGCATGTAATGTGTGTGTGCGGCTGGGATGAGTGTGTGTGCGGAGCGTAATGAGTGTGTGCGGCTGGGATGAGTGTGTGTGTGGAGTGTAATGTGTGTGTGCGGCTGGGATGAGTGTGTGTGGGGAGTGTAATGTGTGTGTGGCTGGGATGAGTGTGTGTGTGGAGTGTAATGTGTGTGTGCGGCTGGGATGAGTGTGTGTGTGGAGTGTAATGTGTGTGTACGGCTGGGATGAGTGTGTGTCGGGAGTGTAATGTGTGTGCGGCTGGGATGAGTGTGCGTGTGGAGTGTAATGTGTGTGTGCGGCTGGGATGAGTGTGTGTGGGGAGTGTAATGTGTGTGTGGCTGGGGTGAGTGTGTGTGAGGAGTGTAATGTGTGTGTGCGGCTGGGATGAGTGTGTGTGGGGAGTGTAATGTGTGTGTGCGGCTGGGATGAGTGTGTGGGGAGTGTAATGTGTGTGCAGCTGGGATGAGTGTGTGTGTGGAGTGTAATGTGTGTGTGAGGCTGGGATGAGTGTGTGTGTGCAGTGTAATGTGTGTGTGCGGCTGGGATGAGTGTGTGTACGGAGTGCAATGTGTGTGTGCGGCTGGGATGAGTGTTTGTGGGGAGTGTAATGTGTGTGTGTGGCTGGGATGAGTGTGTGTACGGAGTGTAATGTGTGTGTGATGATGGGATGAGTGTGTGTGGGGAGTGTAATGTGTGTGTGCGGCTGGGATGAGTGTGTGTGGGGAGTGTAATGTGCGTGTGGCTGGGATGGGTTTGTGTGGGAAATGTAATGTGTGTGTGCGGCTGAGATGAGTGTGTGTGGGGAGTGTAATGTGTGTGTGTGGCTGGGATGAGTCTGTGTGGGGAGTGTAATGTGTGTGTGCGGCTGGGATGAGTGTTTGTGGGGAGTGTAATGTGTGTGTGTGGCTGGGATGAGTGTGTGTGGGGAGTGTAATGTGTGTGTGAGGCTGGGAGGAGTGTGTGTGGGGAGTGTAATGTGTGTGTGCGGCTGGGATGAGTGTGTGTGGGGAGTGTCATGTGTGTGTGCGGCTGGGATGAGTGTGTGTGGGGAGTGTAATGAGTGTGTGCAGCTGAGATGAGTGTGTGTGGGGAGTGTAATGTGTGTGTGCGGCTGGGATGAGTGTGTGTGGGGAGTGTACTGTGTGTGTGCGGCTGGGATGAGTGTGTGTGGGGAGTGTTCTGTGTGTGTGGGGCTGGGATGAGTGTGTGTGGGGAGTGTAATGTGTGTGTGTGGCTGGGATGAGTGTGTGTGGGGAGTGTAATGTCTGTGTGCGGCTGGGATGAGTGTGTGGGGAATGTAATGTATGTGTGCGGCTGGGATGAGTGTGTGTGGGGAGTGTAATGTGTGTGTGCGGCTGGGGTGAGTGTGTGAGGGGAGTGTAATGTGCGTGTGCGCTATGAGTGTGTGTGGGGAGTGTAATGTGTGTGTCCGGCTGGGACGAGTGTGTGTGGGGAGTGTTATGTGTGTGTGCGCTGGGATGAGTGTGTGTGGGGAGTGTAATGTGTGTGTGTGGCTGGGATGAGTGTGTGTGGGGAGTGTAATGTGTGTGTGCAGCTGGGATGAGTGTGTGTGGGGAGTGTAATGTGAGTGTGCGGCTGGGATGAGTGTGTGTGGGGAGTGAAATGTGTGTGTGCGGCTGGGATGAGTGTTTGTGGGGAGTGTAATGTCTATGTGCGGCTGGGATGAGTGTGTGTGGAGAGTGTAATATGTGTGTGTGGCTGGGTTGAGTGTGTGTGGGGAGTGTAATGTGTGTGTCCGGCTGGGATGAGTGTGTGTGGGGAGTGTAATGTGTGTGTGCGCTGGGATGAGTGTGTGTGGGGAGTGTAATGTGTGTGTGTGGCTGGGATGAGTGTGTGTGGGGAGTGTAATGTGTGTGTGCGGCTGGGATGAGTGTTTGTGGGGAGTGTAATGTCTATGTGCGGCTGGGATGAGTGTGTGTGGAGAGTGTAATATGTGTGTGTGGCTGGGTTGAGTGTGTGTGGGGAGTGTAATGTGTGTGTCCGGCTGGGATGAGTGTGTGAGGGGAGTGTAATGTGCGTGTGCGCTATGAGTGTGTGTGGGGAGTGTAATGTGTGTGTCCGGCTGGGACGAGTGTGTGTGGGGAGTGTTATGTGTGTGTGCGCTGGGATGAGTGTGTGTGGGGAGTGTAATGTGTGTGTGCGGCTGGGATGAGTGTGTGTGGGGAGTGTACTGTGTGTGTGCGGCTGGGATGAGTGTGTGTGGGGAGTGTTCTGTGTGTGTGGGGCTGGGATGAGTGTGTGTGGGGAGTGTAATGTGTGTGTGTGGCTGGGATGAGTGTGTGTGGGGAGTGTAATGTCTGTGTGCGGCTGGGATGAGTGTGTGGGGAATGTAATGTATGTGTGCGGCTGGGATGAGTGTGTGTGGGGAGTGTAATGTGTGTGTGCGGCTGGGGTGAGTGTGTGAGGGGAGTGTAATGTGCGTGTGCGCTATGAGTGTGTGTGGGGAGTGTAATGTGTGTGTCCGGCTGGGACGAGTGTGTGTGGGGAGTGTTATGTGTGTGTGCGCTGGGATGAGTGTGTGTGGGGAGTGTAATGTGTGTGTGTGGCTGGGATGAGTGTGTGTGGGGAGTGTAATGTGTGTGTGCAGCTGGGATGAGTGTGTGTGGGGAGTGTAATGTGAGTGTGCGGCTGGGATGAGTGTGTGTGGGGAGTGAAATGTGTGTGTGCGGCTGGGATGAGTGTTTGTGGGGAGTGTAATGTCTATGTGCGGCTGGGATGAGTGTGTGTGGAGAGTGTAATATGTGTGTGTGGCTGGGTTGAGTGTGTGTGGGGAGTGTAATGTGTGTGTCCGGCTGGGATGAGTGTGTGTGGGGAGTGTAATGTGTGTGTGCGCTGGGATGAGTGTGTGTGGGGAGTGTAATGTGTGTGTGTGGCTGGGATGAGTGTGTGTGGGGAGTGTAATGTGTGTGTGCGGCTGGTATGAGTGTGTGTGGGGAGTGTAATGTGAGTGTGCGGCTGGGATGAGTGTGTGTGGGGAGTGAAATGTGTGTGTGCGGCTGGGATGAGTGTTTGTGGGGAGTGTAATGTCTATGTGCGGCTGGGATGAGTGTGTGTGGAGAGTGTAATGTGTGTGTGTGGCTGGGTTGAGTGTGTGTTGGGAGTGTAATGTGTGTGTGCGGCTGGGATGAGTGTGTGTGGGGAGTGTAATGTGTGTGTGTGGCTGGGATGAGTGTGTGTGGGGAGTGTAATGTGTGTGTGCGGCTGGGATGAGTGTGTTTGGGGAGTGAAATGTGTGTGTGCGGCTGGGACGAGTGTGTGTGGGGAGTGTTATGTGTGTGTGCGCTGGGATGAGTGTGTGTGGGGAGTGTAATGTGTGTGTGTGGCTGGGATGAGTGTGTGTGGGGAGTGTAATGTGTGTGTGCGGCTGGGATGAGTGTGTGTGGGGAGTGTAATGTGAGTGGGCGGCTGGGATGAGTGTGTGTGGGGAGTGTAATGTGTGTGTGCGGCTGGGATGAGTGTGTGTGGGGTGTGTAATGTGTGTGTGCGGCTTGGATGAGTGTGTGTGGGGAGTGTAATGTCTGTGTGCGGCTTGGATGAGTGTGTGTGGAGAGTGTAATATGTGTGTGCGGCTGGGATGAGTGTGTGTGGGGAGTGTAATGTGTGTGTGCGGCTGGGATGAGTGTGTGTGGGGAGTGTAATGTGTGTGTGGCTGGGATGAGTGTGTGTGGGGAGTGTTCTGTGTGTGTGTGGCTGGGATGAGTGTGTGTGGGGAGTGTAATGTGTGTGTGCGGCTGGGATGAGTGTGTGTGGGGAGTGTAATGTGTGTGTGCGGCTGGGATGAGTGTGTGTGGGGAGTGTAATGTGTGTGTGCGGCTGGGATGAGTGTGTGTGGGGAGTGTAATGTGTGTGTGCGGCTGGGATGAGTGTGTGTGGGGAGTGTAATGTGTGTGTGCGGCTGGGATGAGTGTGTGTGGGGAGTGTAATGTGTGTGTGTGGCTGGGATGAGTCTGTGTGGGGAGTGTAATGTGTGTGCGGCTGGGATGAGTGTTTGTGGGGAGTGTAATGTGTGTGTGTGGCTGGGATGAGTGTGTGTACGGAGTGCAATGTGTGTGTGCGGCTGGGATGAGTGTTTGTGGGGAGTGTAATGTGTGTGTGTGGCTGGGATGAGTGTGTGTACGGAGTGTAATGTGTGTGTGATGATGGGATGAGTGTGTGGGGAGTGTAATTTGTGTGTGCGGCTGGGATGAGTGTGTGTGGGGAGGGTAATGTGTGTGTGTGGCTGGGATGAGTGTGTGTGGGGAGTGTAATGTGTGTGTGAGGCTGGGAGGAGTGTGTGTGGGGTGTGTAATGTGTGTGTGCAGCTGGGATGAGTGTGTGTGGGGAGTGTCATGTGTGTGTGCGGCTGGGATGAGTGTGTGTGGGGAGTGTAATGAGTGTGTGCAGCTGAGATGAGTGTGTGTGGGGAGTGTAATGTGTGTGTGCGGCTGATATGAGTGTGTGTGGGGAGTGTACTGTGTGTGTGCGGCTGGGATGAGTGTGTGTGGGGAGTGTTCTGTGTGTGTGGGGCTGGGATGAGTGTGTGTGGGGAGTGTAATGTGTGTGTGTGGCTGGGATGAGTGTGTGTGGGGAGTGTAATGTCTGTGTGCGGCTGGGATGAGTGTGTGGGGAATGTAATGTATGTGTGCGGCTGGGATGAGTGTGTGTGGGGAGTGTAATGTGTGTGTGCGGCTGGGGTGAGTGTGTGAGGGGAGTGTAATGTGCGTGTGCGCTATGAGTGTGTGTGGGGAGTGTAATGTGTGTGTCCGGCTGGGACGAGTGTGTGTGGGGAGTGTTATGTGTGTGTGCGCTGGGATGAGTGTGTGTGGGGAGTGTAATGTGTGTGTGTGGCTGGGATGAGTGTGTGTGGGGAGTGTAATGTGTGTGTGCAGCTGGGATGAGTGTGTGTGGGGAGTGTAATGTGAGTGTGCGGCTGGGATGAGTGTGGGTGGGGAGTGAAATGTGTGTGTGCGGCTGGGATGAGTGTTTGTGGGGAGTGTAATGTCTATGTGCGGCTGGTATGAGTGTGTGTGGAGAGTGTAATATGTGTGTGTGGCTGGGTTGAGTTTGTGTGGGGAGTGTAATGTGTGTGTCCGGCTGGGATGAGTGTGTGTGGGGAGTGTAATGTGTGTGTGCGCTGGGATGAGTGTGTGTGGGGAGTGTAATGTGTGTGTGTGGCTGGGATGAGTGTGTGTGGGGAGTGTAATGTGTGTGTGCGGCTGGGATGAGTGTGTGTGGGGAGTGTAATGTGAGTGTGCGGCTGGGATGAGTGTGTGTGGGGAGTGAAATGTGTGTGTGCGGCTGGGATGAGTGTGTGTGGGGAGTGTAATGTGTGTGTGCGGCTGGGATGAGTGTGTGTGGGGTGTTTAATGTGTGTGTGCGGCTTGGATGAGTGTGTGTGGGGAGTGTAATGTGTGTGTGCGGCTTGGATGAGTGTGTGTGGAGAGTGTAATATGTGTGTGCGGCTGCGATGAGTGTGTGTGGGGAGTGTAATGTGTGTGTGCGGCTGGGATGAGTGTGTGTGGGGAGTGTAATGTGTGTGTGTGGCTGGGATGAGTGTGTGTGGGGAGTGTTCTGTGTGTGTGTGGCTGGGATGAGTGTGTGTGGGGAGTGTAATGTGTGTGTGCGGCTGGGATGAGTGTGTGTGGGGAGTGTAATGTGTGTGTGCGGCTGGGATGAGTGTGTTTGGGGATTGTAATGTGTGTGTGGGGAGTGTAATGTGTGTGTGCGGCTGGGATGAGTGTGTGTGGGGAGTGAAACGTGTGTGTGCGGCTGGGATGAGTGTGTGTGGGGAGTGTAATGTGTGTGTGCGGCTGGGATGAGTGTGTGTGGGGAGTGTAACGTGTGTGTGCGGCTGGGATGAGTGTGTGTTGGGAGTGTAATGTGTGTGTGCGGCTTGGATGAGTGTGTGTGTGGAGTGTAATGTGTGTGTCCGGCTGCGATGAGTGTGTGTGGGGAGTGTAATGTGTGTGTGCGGCTGGGATGAGTGTGTGTGGGGAGTGCAATGTGTGTGTGCGGCTGGGATGAGTGTGTGTGGTTTGTAATGTGTGTGTGCGGTTGGGATGAGTGTGTGTGGGGAGTGTAATGTGTGTGTGTGGCTGGGATGAGTGTGTGTGGGGAGTGTAATGTGTGTGTGCGGCTGGGATGAGTGTGTGTGGGGCTGGGATGAGTGTGTGTGGGGAGTGTAATGTGTGTGTGCGGCTGGGATGAGTGTGTGTGGGGAGTGTAATGTGTGTGTGGCTGGGATGAGTGTGTGTGTGGCGTGTAATGTGTGTGTGTGGCTGGGATGAGTGTGTGTGAGGAGCGTAATGTGTGTGTGCGGCTGGGATGAGTGTGTGTGTGGAGTGTAATGTGTGTGTGCGGCTGGGATGAGTGTGTGTGGGGAGTGTAATGTGTGTGTGGCTGGGATGAGTGTGTGTGTGGAGTGTAATGTGTGTGTGCGGCTGGGATGAGTGTGTGTGTGGAGTGTAATGTGTGTGTGCGGCAGGGATGAGTGTGTGGGGAGTGTAATGAGTGTTCGGCTGGGATGAGTGTGTGTGTGGAGTGTAATGTGTGTGTGCGGCTGGGATGAGTGTGTGTGGGGAGCGTAATGTGTTTGTGCGGCTGGGATGAGTGTGTGTGTGGAGTGTAATGTGTGTGTGCGGCTGGGATGAGTGTGCGTGGGGAGTGTAATGTGTGTGTGGCTGGGATGGGTTTGTGTGGGAAGTGTAATGTATGTGTGCGGCTGGGATGAGTGTGTGTGGGGAGTGTAATGTGTGTGTGGCTGGGATGAGTGTGTGTGTGGAGTGTAATGTGTGTGTGCGGCTGGGATGAGTGTGTGTGTGGAGTGTAATGTGTGTGTGCGGCAGGGATGAGTGTGTGGGGAGTGTAATGAGTGTTCGGCTGGGATGAGTGTGTGTGTGGAGTGTAATGTGTGTGTGCGGCTGGGATGAGTGTGTGTGGGGAGCGTAATGTGTTTGTGCGGCTGGGATGAGTGTGTGTGTGGAGTGTAATGTGTGTGTGCGGCTGGGATGAGTGTGCGTGGGGAGTGTAATGTGTGTGTGGCTGGGATGGGTTTGTGTGGGAAGTGTAATGTATGTGTGCGGCTGGGATGAGTGTGTGTGGGGAGTGTAATGTGTGTGTGTGGCTGGGATGAGTCTGTGTGGGGAGTGTAATGTGTGTGTGCGGCTGGGATGAGTGTTTGTGGGGAGTGTAATGTCTGTGTGCGGCTGGGATGAGTGTGAAGGGAATGTAATGTGTGTGTGCGGCTGGGATGAGTGTGTGTGGGGAGTGTAATGTGAGTGTGCGGCTGGGATGAGTGTGTGTGGGGAGTGTAATGTGTGTGTGCGGCTGGGATGAGTGGGTGTGGGGAGTGTAATGTGTGTGTGCGGCTTTGATGAGTGTGTGTGGGGAGTGTAATGTGTGTGTGCGGCTTGGATATGTGTGTGTGCGGCTTGGATGAGTGTGTGTGTGGAGTGTAATGTGTGTGTGCGGCTGGGATGAGTGTGTGTGGGGAGTGTAATGTGTGTGTGCGGCTGGGATGAGTGTGTGTGGGGAGTGTAATGTGTGTGTGTGGCTGGGATGAGTGTGTGTACGGAGTGTAATGTGTGTGTGCGGCTGGGATGAGTGTGTGTGGGGAGTGTAATGTGTGTGTGTGGCAGGGATGAGTGTGTGTACGGAGTGCAATGTGTGTGTGCGGCTGGGATGAGTGTTTGTGGGGAGTGTAATGTGTGTGTGCGGCTGGGATGAGTGTATGTACGGAGTGTAATGTGTGTGTGCGGCTGGGAGGAGTGCGTGTGGGGAGTGTAATGTGTGTGTGCGGCTGGGATGAGTGTGTGTGGGGAGTGTCATGTGTGTGTGCGGCTGGGATGAGTGTGTGTGGGGAGTGTAATGAGTGTGTGCAGCTGGGATGAGTGTGTGTGGGGAGTGTAATGTGTGTGTGCGGCTGGGATGAGTGTGTGTGGGGAGTGTAATGTGTGTGTGCGGCTGGGATGAGTGTGTGTGGGGAGTGTAATGTGTGTGTGGGGCCGGGATGAGTGTGTGTGGGGAGTGTAATGTGCGTTTGTGGCTGGGATCAGTGTGTGTGGGGAGTGTAATGTCTGTGTGCGGCTGGGATGAGTGTGTGGGGATTGTAATGTATGTGTGCGGCTGGGATGAGTGTGTGTGGGGAGTGTAATGTGTGTGTGTGGCTGGGATGAGTGTGTGTGGGGAGTGTAATGTGTGTGTGCGGCTGGGATGAGTGTGTGTGGGGAGTGTAATGTGAGTGTGCGGCTGGGATGAGTGTGTGTGGGGAGTGTAATGTGTGTGTGCGGCTGGGATGAGTGTGTGTGGGGAGTGTAATGTGTGTGTGCGGCTTTGATGAGTGTGTGTGGGGAGTGTAATGTGTGTGTGCGGCTTGGATATGTGTGTGTGCGGCTTGGATGAGTGTGTGTGGGGAGTGTAATGTGTGTGTGCGGCTGGGATGAGTGTGTGTGGGGAGTGTAATGTGTGTGTGCGGCTGGGATGAGTGTGTGTGGGCAGTGTAATGTGTGTGTGTGGCTGGGATGAGTGTGTGTACGGAGTGTAATGTGTGTGTGCGGCTGGGATGAGTGTGTGTGGGGAGTGTAATGTGTGTGTGTGGCAGGGATGAGTGTGTGTACGGAGTGCAATGTGTGTGTGCGGCTGGGATGAGTGTTTGTGGGGAGTGTAATGTGTGTGTGTGGCTGGGATGAGTGTGTGTGGGGAGTGTAATGTGTGTGTGCGGCTGGGATGACTGTGTGTGGGGAGTGTAATGTGTGTGTGTGGCTGGGATGAGTGTGTGTACGGAGTGTAATGTATGTGTGCGGCTGGGAGGAGTGTGTGTGGGGAGTGTAATGTGTGTGTGCGGCTGGGATGAGTGTGTGTGGGGAGTGTCATGTGTGTGTGCGGCTGGGATGAGTGTGTGTGGGGAGTGTAATGAGTGTGTGCAGCTGGGATGAGTGTGTGTGGGGAGTGTAATGTGCGTGTGCGCTTTGAGTGTGTGTGGGGAGTGTAATGTGTGTGCCCGGCTGGGACGAGTGTGTGTGGGGAGTGTTATGTGTGTGTGCGCTGGGATGAGTGTGTGTGGGGAGTGTAATGTGTGTGTGTGGCTGGGATGAGTGTGTGTGGGGAGTGTAATGTGTGTGTGCGGCTGGGATGAGTGTGTGTGGGGAGTGTAATGTGTAAGTGTGCGGCTGGGATGAGTGTGTGTGGGGAGTGAAATATGTGTGTGCGGCTGGGATGAGTGTTTGTGGGGAGTGTAATGTCTGTGTGCGGCTGGGATGAGTGTGTGTGGGGAGTGTAATGTGTGTGCGGCTGGGATGTGTGTGTGTGGGGAGTGTAATGTGTGTGTGTGGCATAATGAGTATGTGTACGGAGTGCAATGTGTGTGTGCGGCTGGGATGAGTGTTTGTGGGGAGTGTAATGTGTGTGTGTGGCTGGGATGAGTGTGTGTGGGGAGTGTAATGTGTGTGTGCGGCTGGGATGAGTGTGTGTGGGGAGTGTAATGTGTGTGTGTGGCTGGGATGAGTGTGTGTACGGAGTGTAATGTGTGTGTGCGGCTGGGAGGAGTGTGTGTGGGGAGTGTAATGTGTGTGTGCGGCTGGGATGAGTGTGTGTGGGGGGTGTCATGTGTGTGTGCGGTGGGATGAGTGTGTGTGGGGAGTGTAATGAGTGTGTGCAGCTGGGATGAGTGTGTGTGGGGAGTGTAATGTGCGTGTGCGCTTTGAGTGTGTGTGGGGAGTGTAATGTGTGTGCCCGGCTGGGACGAGTGTGTGTGGGGAGTGTTATGTGTGTGTGCGCTGGGATGAGTGTGTCTGGGGAGTGTAATGTGTGTGTGTGGCTGGGATGAGTGTGTGTGGGGAGTGTAATGTGTGAGTGCGGCTGGGATGAGTGTGTGTGGGGAGTGTAATGTGTAAGTGTGCGGCTGGGATGAGTGTGTGTGGGGAGTGAAATATGTGTGTGCGGCTGGGATGAGTGTGTGTGGGGAGTGTAATGTGTGTGTGCGGCTGGGATGAGTGTGTGTGGGGAGTGTAATGTGTGTGTGCGGCTGGGATGAGTGTGTGTGGGGAGGGTAATGTGTGTGTGCGGCTGGGGTGAGTGTGTGAGGGGAGTGTAATGTGCGTGTGCGCTGGGATGAGTGTGTGTTGGGAGTTTAATGTGTGTGTCCGGCTGGGACGAGTATGTGTGGGGAGTGTTATGTGTGTGTGCGGCTGGGATGAGTGTGTGTGGGGAGTGAAATGTGTGTGTGCGGCTGGGATGAGTGTTTGTGGGGAGTGTAATGTCTGTGTGCGGCTGGGATGAGTGTGTGTGGAGAGTGTAATGTGTGTGTGTGGCTGGGATGAGTGTGTGTGGGGAGTGTAATGTGTGTGTGCGGCTTGGATGAGTGTGTGTGGGGAGTGTAATGTGTGTGTGCGGCTGGGATCAGTGTGTGTGGGGAGTGTAATGTGTGTGTGCGGCTGGGATGAGTGTGTGTGGGGAGTGTAATGTGTGTGTGTGGCTGGGGTGAGTGTGTGAGGGGAGTGTAATGTGCGTGTGCGCTGGGATGAGTGTGTGTTGGGAGTGTAATGTGTGTGTCCGGCTGGGACGAGTGTGTGTGGGGAGTGTTATGTGTGTGTGCGCTGGGATGAGTGGGTGTGGGGAGTGTAATGTGTGTGTGTGGCTGGGATGAGTGTGTGTGGGGAGTGTAATGTGTGTGTGCGGCTGGGATGAGTGTGTGTGGGGGGTTTAATGTGTGTGCGGCTGGGATGAGTGTGTGTGGGGAGTGTAATGTGTGTGTGCGGCTGGGATGAGTGTGTGTGGGGAGTGTAATGTGTGTGTGCGGCTGGGATGAGTGTGTGTGGGGAGTGTAATGTGTGTGTGCAGCTGGGGTAAGTGTGTGTGGGGAGTGTAATGTGTGTGTGTGGCTGGGATGAGTGTGTGTGGGGAGTGTAATGTGTGTGTGCGGCTGGGATGAGTGTGTGTGGGGAGTGTAATGTGTGTGTGCGGCTGGGATGAGTGTGTGTGGGGAGTGTAATGTGTGTGTGCGGCTGGGATGAGTGTGTGTGGGGAGTGTAATGTGTGTGTGCGGCTGGGTTAAGTGTGTGTGGGGAGTGTAATGTGTGTGTGTGGCTGGGATGAGTGTGTGTGGGGAGTGTAATGTGTGTGTGCGGCTGGGATAAGTGTGTGTGGGGAGTGTAATGTGTGTGTGTGGCTGGGATGAGTGTGTGTGGGGAGTGTAATGTGTGTGTGTGGCTGGGATGAGTGTGTGTGGGGAGTGTAATGTGTGTGTGGGGCTGGGATGAGTGTGTGTGGGGAGTGAAATATGTGTGTGCGGCTGGGATGAGTGTGTGTGGGGAGTGTAATGTGTGTGTGCGGCTGGGATGAGTGTGTGTGGGGAGTGTAATGTGTGTGTGCGGCTGGGATGAGTGTGTGTGGGGAGGGTAATGTGTGTGTGCGGCTGGGGTGAGTGTGTGAGGGGAGTGTAATGTGCGTGTGCGCTGGGATGAGTGTGTGTTGGGAGTTTAATGTGTGTGTCCGGCTGGGACGAGTATGTGTGGGGAGTGTTATGTGTGTGTGCGGCTGGGATGAGTGTGTGTGGGGAGTGAAATGTGTGTGTGCGGCTGGGATGAGTGTTTGTGGGGAGTGTAATGTCTGTGTGCGGCTGGGATGAGTGTGTGTGGAGAGTGTAATGTGTGTGTGTGGCTGGGATGAGTGTGTGTGGGGAGTGTAATGTGTGTGTGCGGCTTGGATGAGTGTGTGTGGGGAGTGTAATGTGTGTGTGCGGCTGGGATCAGTGTGTGTGGGGAGTGTAATGTGTGTGTGCGGCTGGGATGAGTGTGTGTGGGGAGTGTAATGTGTGTGTGTGGCTGGGGTGAGTGTGTGAGGGGAGTGTAATGTGCGTGTGCGCTGGGATGAGTGTGTGTTGGGAGTGTAATGTGTGTGTCCGGCTGGGACGAGTGTGTGTGGGGAGTGTTATGTGTGTGTGCGCTGGGATGAGTGGGTGTGGGGAGTGTAATGTGTGTGTGTGGCTGGGATGAGTGTGTGTGGGGAGTGTAATGTGTGTGTGCGGCTGGGATGAGTGTGTGTGGGGGGTTTAATGTGTGTGCGGCTGGGATGAGTGTGTGTGGGGAGTGTAATGTGTGTGTGCGGCTGGGATGAGTGTGTGTGGGGAGTGTAATGTGTGTGTGCGGCTGGGATGAGTGTGTGTGGGGAGTGTAATGTGTGTGTGCAGCTGGGGTAAGTGTGTGTGGGGAGTGTAATGTGTGTGTGTGGCTGGGATGAGTGTGTGTGGGGAGTGTAATGTGTGTGTGCGGCTGGGATGAGTGTGTGTGGGGAGTGTAATGTGTGTGTGCGGCTGGGATGAGTGTGTGTGGGGAGTGTAATGTGTGTGTGCGGCTGGGATGAGTGTGTGTGGGGAGTGTAATGTGTGTGTGCGGCTGGGTTAAGTGTGTGTGGGGAGTGTAATGTGTGTGTGTGGCTGGGATGAGTGTGTGTGGGGAGTGTAATGTGTGTGTGCGGCTGGGATAAGTGTGTGTGGGGAGTGTAATGTGTGTGTGTGGCTGGGATGAGTGTGTGTGGGGAGTGTAATGTGTGTGTGTGGCTGGGATGAGTGTGTGTGGGGAGTGTAATGTGTGTGTGGGGCTGGGATGAGTGTGTGTGGGGAGTGTAATGTGTGTGTGCGGCTGGGATGAGTGTGTGTGGGGAGTGTAATGTGTGTGTGCGGCTGGGTTGAGTGTGTGTGGGGAGTGTAATGTGTCTGTGCAGCTGCAGCTTGTCAGCCTCCTGATTGTCAATCACGGACCCGGCCAATCCGGCCCCGTTTCCCATTGGAATAGATTGTGTTCCACGTGGTGTCGGTGCTGCCCCTCCACAGTCACTGAATCGATCCAGGTTCGGGAGCTGTTTTGCTGTCGTGTAAATCCACGAGTGTCACAAGTAGGCTCACATTAACACTGCAATGCAGTTACTGTGTGTAGCGCACAATGACTTACGATAGAGACGAATAGACATGAAGTCGATGAGGCTTTATTAAGCGTGACTTGTTCCCCGCAGTTCAGCAACAGACTGGAGCTGCGGGGAGAAGCCCGGGTTCTTATACTCCGCCTTCAGGGCGGAGCTAGGGATCAACAGCCAACCAGGACCCGGGATCTGTCAGCCAATAGCATCACGGCTTCACAGTCCCACATGACCCCTAATGCATACTACCACATTCACCCCTTGTTAAAAAGGAACCCGGCAGGGTGGTGCTTCGCATGGTGGTAGAGTTTACAAGGCTGGTCCTGGGAGTAAAATTTTCTTTTTTTGGCATGTCCTTTCAATGCTCTACACTTTGCCCTACACTGGGCTATGTACAGGGTTTGTGAACTATTTACAATATTCGTAAGAAGAAAAATAACATTCTCGTTAAAGTCCACAACATTCTTGGTGTCACGCCGATGCCACGAGTCGAGCGGGCGGTCTGGTCTTCCTTGTCGATCGCCTCAGCCCCGGTGGTGGTGCAGGTGCTTGTTCCCGCGTTGTCGTCTCCGGGAGCATTTCGGCGTCTGCTTCTGCTTCACTCCTGGTCGGACATGGGAGGAGGACCGATCCTCCCGGGAAGGGGGCGGTCGCGGGGTGCGCCGGTGGCAGGGAGGGGGTGATCGGTGTCGGGGGGGTGTGCGTGTTGCCGGCGGGCGCCAGGTCTCGCAGGGAGACCGTGTCCTGTCGTCCGTCGGGGTACGCCACGAGGCGTACTGCGGGTTCGCGTGGAGGAGATGAACCCTCTCGACCAACGGGTCCAACTTGTGTGCCCGCACATGTTTCCGGAGCAAGACCGCCAGCCAGGTCGGCAGCGACGTTCCGGAGGAGGACTTCCTGGGGAAGGCAAGGGGGCGCTCATGAGGCGTTTGGTTAGTGGTGGTACACAGCAGTGACTGGATGGAGTGGAGAGCGTCCGGGAGGACCTCCTGCCACCGTGAAACTGGGAGATCCCTGGACCGTAGGGCCAGTAGGACGGTCTTCCAATCCGTGCCGTTCTCCCTCTCTACTTGCCCGTTCCCCCGGGGGTTGTAGCTGGTCGTCCTGCTCGAGGCTATGCCCTTGCTGAGCAGGAACTGGCGCAGCTCGTCACTCATGAAGGAGGACCCCCTGTCGCTATGGATATATGCGGGGCAACCGAACAGTGTGAATATGGTGCTAAGGGCTTTAATAACTGTGGCCGCTGTCATGTCGGGGCAGGGGATGGCGAAAGGGAAACGTGAGTACTCGTCCACCACGTTCAGGAAGTATGTGTTGCGATCGGTGGAGGAGAGGGGCCCTTTGAAATCCAGACTGAGGTGTTCAAAGGGACGGGAAGCCTTGATCAGGTGCGCTCTATCCGCCCTGAAAAAATGCGGTTTGCACTCAGCGCAGTAGTGGGAGTTCCTGGTGACTGTACGGACCTCCTCCACAGAGTAGGGGAGGTTGCGGGACTTTATAAAATGGTAGAACCGAGTGACCCCCGGGTGGCAGAGGTCCTCGTGGAGGGTTTGGAGACGGTTAATTTGTGCGTTGGCACATGTGCCGCGGGATAGGGCATCGGACGGCTCGTTCAGCTTTCCAGGACGGTACAAGATCTCGTAGTTGAAGGTGGAGAGCTCGATCCTCCACCTTAAGATCTTGTCATTTTTAATTTTGCCCCGCTGTGCATTATCGAACATGAAAGCTACCGACCGTTGGTCAGTGAGGAGAGTGAATCTCCTGCCGGCCAGGTAATGCCTCCAATGTCGCACAGCTTCCACTATGGCTTGGGCTTCCTTTTCCACTGAGGAGTGGCGGATTTCTGAGGCGTGGAGGGTTCGGGAGAAGAATGCCACGGGTCTGCCCGCTTGGTTAAGGGTGGCCACTAGAGCTACATCGGAGGCGTCGCTCTCGACCTGGAAGGGGAGGGACTCGTCGATGGCGCGCATCGTGGCCTTTGCGATATCCGCTTTGATGCGGCTGAAGGCCTGGCGAGCCTCTGTCGACAGGGGGAAGGTCGTGGTCTGTATTAGGGGGCGGGCCTTGTCTGCGTACTGGGGGACCCACTGGGCATAATATGAAAAAAACCCCAGGCATCGTTTCAGGGCTTTGGAGCAGTGGGGGAGGGGAAATTCCATAAGGGGGCGCATGCGTTCGGGGTCGGGGTCTATTATCCCATTGCGCACTACATATCCCAAGATGGCTAGCCGGTTTGTGCTAAAAACGCACTTGTCCTCGTTGTATGTGAAGTTCAAGGAGTTTGCGGTCTGGAGGAATTTTTGGAGATTGGCGTCGTGGTCCTGCTGATCGTGGCCGCAGATGGTTACGTTATCGAGATACGGGAACGTGGCCTGCAACCCGTGCTGGTCAACCATTCGGTCCATCTCCCGTTGGAAGACCGAGACCCCGTTTGTGACGCCAAATGGGACCCTTAGGAAGTGGTATAGTCGCCCATCTGCCTCGAAGGCTGTGTACTTGCGGTCACCTGGGCGGATGGGGAGCTGGTGATAGGCGGACTTGAGGTCCACGGTGGAGAAGACCTTATATTGGGCAATCCGATTTACCATGTCGGATATGCGGGGGAGAGGGTACGCATCTAGTTGTGTGTACCTGTTGATGGTCTGGCTATAGTCTATGACCATCCTTTGCTTATCCCCGGTCTTTACTACTACCACCTGTGCTCTCCAGGGACTGTTGCTGGCCTGGATTATGCCTTCCTTCAGCAACCGCTGGACTTCGGACCGGATAAATGTCCGGTCCTGGGCGCTGTACCGTCTGCACCTAGTGGCGACGGGTTTGCAATCCGGGGTGAGGTTTGCAAACAAGGATGGCGGTTCAACTTTGAGGGTTGCGAGGCTGCAGATAGCGAGTGGGGGTATTGGGCCGCCGAATTGAAACGTTAGGCTCTGCAGGTTGCACTGGAAGTCTAATCCCAGTAATGTGGGCGCGCAGAGTTGGGGAAGGACGTAGAGCCTGTAGTTTTTAAACTCCCTCCCTTGCACCGTTAGGGTCACTATGCAGAACCCTTTGATCTCTACGGAGTGGGCTCCTGCAGCTAGGGAAATCTTTTGCGTACTGGGACGGATGGTGAAAAAACAGCGTCTTACCGTGTCGGGGTGGATGAAGCTTTCGGTGCAACGGAGTCGATCAGGCATGGTGTCTCGTGTCCGTTGATCAGCACCGTTGTTGTCGTCGTCTGGAGCATCCGGGGCCGTGCTTGGTCCAGCGTCACCGAGGCCAGACGTGGTCGTAGTGTCTCAGCGTCTTCTTCGGACCCCGTGGAGCCGTCGATGCTGGGGTCCATTGTTGTCATCCAAGATGGCGGCGTCCATGAATCGCATGTGGCCGGGGGTGGACAAAATGGCCGCCCCCACGGATCGCATGTGGTCGGGGGTGGTCAAAATCGCACATGGCTGGGGGGTCACAAGATGGCGGCGCCCATCCTTCCCTCGTGGTGGCCGGGACCCAAAATGGCGGCGCCCGCGGGTCGCACCTGGGGCGCTGGGGGGGTTGGGGAGCGTTTGGGATGCGCTGGACTCTTTCTTCTCCGGGGACAGCGGCGACCCCCCGGGACCGGCACACAGCCGCGAAATGGCCCTTTTTGCCGCAGTTCTTGCAAATCGCTGCGCGGGCCGGGCAGCGCTGCCGGGGGTGTTTCGCCTGGCCTCAGAAATAGCAGAGGGCCCCCCCGGGATGATCTGGCGTCTTAACCGCGCAAGCCTGTGAGGGAGGGGGGGGGGGTTTGTCGCGACGGGCGTCCACGGAGCCCAAGGGTCTGCCGCGCGGTCGGGGCCGTAGGCGCGGGCGTTTTGCGAGGCCACATCTAGGGAAGCTGCGATGGCCCGTGCCTCTGAGAGTCCTAGCGACTCTTTTTCTAAAAGTCTTTGGCGGATTTGGGGAGAGTTCATACCAGCCACAAAAGCATCGCGAATTAACATGGCCGTGTGTTCAGTCGCATTCACCGGTGGGCAGCTGCAGGCCCGTCCCAAAATTAGCAGCGCGGCGTAGAATTCGTCTAGCGATTCTCCGGGACTTTGCCGTCTCGTTGCGAGTTGGTAGCGTGCGTCGACCTGGTTCACGGGGCGAACGTAGAGGCTCTTCAGTGCTGCGAGCGCCGTCGGGAAATCCTCTGCGTCTTCTATGAGGGGGTAAATTTCCGGGCTTACCCTCGAATGCAGGACCTGCAGTTTCTGGTCTTCTGTGATCCGGCCGGGGGCCGTTCGGAGGTAGCCTTCGAAACAAGCCTGCCAGTGTTTAAAAACTGCTGCTGAGATCACTGCGTGGGGGCTGATCCTCAGTCATTCCGGGGCGATCCTGAGCTCCATAGTCCTTTAAGCATGCTTAATAAATTGTAGCGCACAATGACTTACGAGAGAGCCGAATAGAGATGAAGTCGATGAGGCTTTATTAAGCGTGACTTGTTCCCAGCAGTTCAGCAACAGACTGGAGCTGCGGGGAGAAGCTCGGGTTCTTATACTCCGCCTTCAGGGCGGAGCTAGGGATCAACAGCCAACCAGGACCCGGGATCTGTCAGCCAATAGCATCACGGTTCACAGTCCCACATGACCCCTAATGCATACTACCACACTGTGAAAAGCCCCTAGTCGCCACATTCCGGCACCTGTTCGGGTACACAGAGGGAGAATTCAGAATGCCCAATTCACCTAACAGCACGTCTTTGGACTGTGGGAGGAAACCGGAGCACCCGGAGGAAACCCACGCAGACACGGGGAGAACGTGCAGACTCCACACAGACAGTGGCCCAGCGGGGATTCGAACCCGGGACCCTGGCGCTGTGAAGCAACAGTGATAACCCCTGTGCCACCGTGCTGCCCTTCTTAATGTGCAATGGTCTTATTAACACAAAAGTCCCTTTTAAACACACAAGAGGTCTCTCGTCAAAGAGACGCACTCTGCTCTGAACGCATGGTCGTATCTGTCAACTTGTCCGCAGAATACCCCCAGAGGATTTTCACGTGAGAGTTTACCAGCTCCACCCCCAACAGCACAAACAGACTCAAAAACAGCTTCTTCCCCGATGTTACCAGACTCCTAAATGACCCTCTTATGGACTGACCTCATTAACACTACACCCTGTATGCTTCATCCGATGCCAGTGCTTATGTAGTTACATTGTATATGTTGTGTTGCCCTATTATGTATTTTCTTTTATTTCCTTTTCATGTATTTAATGATCTGTTGAGCTGCTCGCAGAAAAATACTTTTCACTGTACCTCGGTACACGTGACAATAAACAAAATCCAAGTCCATCGAGCTTTGAACACACGATATTGCTTTCCCTTGACGGGTAAACTGTGCTTCATCCCTTTCAACATCTCAGGCAAACCCCTCTGACTCTGCTTTTACTCAAAACACTCAGCTTATTGGTTCTCCTCCTGTCCACTCACACATAGTCAAAGCTGCAATCTGCTGGCAATTCTTAATTCCCACCCAGTTTCTGGTCACACAGCTGCTGAGAGTTTGTTTCAGATATTACTCATCCAGGGGAAACGGGCCAGGTTCATTCCTGTGGGGGACAGTGTTGTCCTTCTCCGAGCTCCCAACTCTGGGTCTTCAGTCTCCTGTGACGGGTGGTCTCCGAGTCCTCTCTCCTCCAGTCTCCACTAAGCTTCCTTTCATCCTTCAGTGCTTTCCGTGCATGCTCCCTCACTCAGGACCATGTTCCTCCGCTCTGTCAGTCCGGCCGCCTGAAGAGAACCGGATGCACCTTTGACACTTTTCCCGTTCCCGGTGTCTGGGCCAAACTCTGTTGTCAATTACATCAGTTTGATAATCGCAACAACTTTGGGCATGCTTTGCCTCGTCCGTAGCCTGCTCTGATATCCGAACCCTTTTCTCAACTGTTACATTCTGCACCTGCTTCAATGTGAGCCTCCTTTTCCCACAATGCTTGGCTTGGTCACTGTATGTACTCGTTAATGTATGTACTTAGGCCCCAAATGGTTTGCATTCCAAAATCCAGTCCAGGTTTTACAAATGGCACTTTTTTTTTGATAAACAATGTTATTGAGGCATTTTGGCATAGTAAAGAATACAAAACAGTGTGCAAAAAACAGTCAACATAGTGCAAAAACCAGCTCCCCTCCGACAAGGACCCGCCTAAGTACCCCCCTAATCTACGTTGCTGTGACCCTCCCCCCACCCCCGCTGATGATTAATTTTCCGCGAAGAAGTGGATAAATGGTTGCCACCTCTGGGCGAACCCTGACAGTGACCCCTCTCAGACCGAGAAAGCTCGCCATGTCCGATAGCCAGGCCTCCGACTCCAGGGGCTTTGAGTCCCTCCACGCCGGCAGAATTCGCCGCCGGGCTACCAGGGAAGCAAAGGCCGGAACGTCGGCCTCTCTCTCCTCCTGGACTCCCGGGTCCTCCGAAACCCCCAAAAATAGCCACCTCTCGACTCATCGCCACCCTTGTTTTCAGTACCCGGGACATAACGTTCGCGAATCCCTGCAAGTACCCCCCCGAGTTTTGGACATGCCCAGAACATGTGGACATGGTTCGCTGATCCTCCCAAACATCTGGCGCACCTGTCCTCCAGTCCGAAACATTTACTCATCTGGGCCACTGTCATGTGGGCCCGGTGGATGGCCTTGAATTGAATCAGGCTGAGCCTAGCGCATGTTGCGGTCACGTTTACCCTGCTCAACACCTCCGCCCTCTTCCATCTCACCTCCGAGCTCCTCTTCCCACTTAAGCTTCAGCTCCTCGGTCTGCGACTCCTCCGCCCCCATAAGTTCTTTATATATATCCGAGACCCTCCCCTCCCCCACCCATCCACGGGACACTACCCTGTCCTTGATCCCCCTAAGTGGCAGGCGTGGGAAGGATGGAACCTGTCTGCGTAGAAAGTCCCGACCCTGCAAGTACCTGAACTCATTCCCTCTCGCCAGCCCAAATTTCTCCTCCAGCGCCCTCATGCTTGGGAAGCTCCCTTCCAAGAACAGATCACCCATCCTCTCAATCCCAGCCCTCCGCCATGTTCGGAACCCACCGTCCATATTGCCCAGGGCAAACCGGTGATTGTCGCAAATTGGGGACCAAACCGATGCTCCCACTCCTCCCACGTGCCGCCTTCTTGCTCCAGATCCGCAAAGTCGCCACCACTATCGGACTGGTGGAATACCGCGCCGGCAGGAGCGGCAGGGGTGCCGTAACCAGGGCTGCCAAACTGGTGCCCCTGCAAGAAGCGGCCTCTATTCGCCCCCAAATCGACCCCGCACCCACCATCCACTTCCTTATCATCGCTATGTTGGCCGCCCAGTAGTAATTACTGAACTTTGGCAGCGCCAGCCCCCCTTCCCCTCGGTTCCTCTCGAGCATAACCCTCTAGGATTCTCTGGGAAGCTAGGGAGGAGATTGCTGAGCCCTTGGCCTTGATCTTTAAGTCATCTTTGTCTACAGGAATAGTGCCAGAAGACTGGAGGATAGCAAATGTTGTCCCCTTGTTCAAGGAGGGGAGTGGAGACTTACTTCTGTTGTGGGCAAAGTCCTGGGAAGGTTTATAAGAGATAGGATTTATAATCATCTGGAAAGGAATAATTTGATTAGAGATAGTCAGCACGGTTTTGTGAAGGGTAGGTCGTACCTCACAAACCTTATAGAGTTCTTTGAGAAGGTGACCAAACAGGTGGATGAGGGTAAAGCAGTTGATGTGGTGTATAGGGATTTCAGTAAAGCGTTTTATAAGGTTCCCCACAATAGGCTACTGCAGAAAATACGGAGGCATGGGATTCAGGGTGATTTAGCAGTTTGGATCAGAAATTGGCTAGCTGGAAGAAGACAAAGGGTGGTGGTTGATGGGAAATGTTCAGTCTGGAGTCCAGTTACTAGAGGTGTACCACAAGGATCAGTTTTGGGGCGACTGCTGTTTGTCTTTTTTATAAATGACCTGGAGGAGGGCGTAGAAGGATGGGTGAGTAAATTTGCAGATGACACTAAAGTCGGTGGAGTTGTGAACAGTGCGGAAGGATGTTACAAGTTACAGAGGGTCATAGGTAAGCTGCAGCACTGGGCTGAGAGTTGGCAAATGGTGTTTAATGCAGAAAAGTGGGAAGTGATTCATTTTGGAAGGAATAACAGGAAGACAGAGTACTGGGCTAATGGTAAGATTCTTGGCAGTGTGGATGAGCAGAGAGATCTCGGTGTCCATGTACATAGATCCCTGAAAATTGCCACCCAGGTTGAGAGGGTTGTTAAGAAGGCGTATGGTGTGTTAGCTTATATTGGTAGAGGGATTGAGTTTCGGAGCCATTAGGTCATGTTGCAGCAGTACAAAACTCTGGTGCGGCCGCATTTGGAGTATTGTGTGCAATTCTGGTCGCTGCATTATAGGAAGGATGTGGAAGCATTGGAAAGGGTGCAGAGGAGATTTACCAGAATGTTGCCTGGTATGGAGGGAAGATCTTATGAGGAAAGGCTGAGGGACTTGAGGCTGTTTTCGTTAGAGAGAAGAAGGTTAAGAGGTGACTTAATTGGGGCATACAAGATGATCAGAGGATTGGATAGGGTGGACAGTGAGAGCCTTTTTCCTCGGATGATGATGTCTAGCATGAGGGGACGTAGCTTTAAATTGAGGGGAGATAGATATAAGACAGATGTCAGAGGTAGGTTCTTTACTCAGAGAGTAGTAAGGGCGTGGAATGCCCTGCCTGCAACAGTAGTGGACTCGCCAACACTAAGGGCATTCAAATGGTCATTGGATAGACATATGGATGATAAGGGAATAGTGTAGATGGGCTTTAGATTGGTTTCACAGGTCGGCGCAACATCGAGGGCCGAAGGGCCTGTACTGCGCTGTAATGTTCTATGTTCTACATGTTGATTGGTTTAACCAGGTCGGTCAAGGCAGCCTTGAGGAGGAGTGTACAGAATGTATCCGCGATAGTTTCCTAGAACAGTGTGTAATGGAACCTACGAGGGAACAAGCGGTCCTAGATCTGGTCCTGTGTAATGAGACAGGATTGATTCAGGATCTCATAGTTTGGGATCCTCTCGGAAGGAGCGATCACAATATGGTGGAATTTAAAATACAGATGGAGGGTGAGAAGGTAAAATCAAGCACTAGTGTTTTGTGCTTAAACAAAGGAGATTACAATGGGATGAGAGAAGAACTAGCTAAGTAGACTGGGAGCAAAGACTTTATAGTGAAACAGTTGAGGAAAAGTGGAGAACCTTCCAAGTGATTTTTCACAGTGCTCAGCAAAGGTTTATACCAACAAAAAGGAAGGACGGTAAAAAGAGGGAAAATCGACCGTGGATATCTAAGGAAATAAGGGAGAGTATCAAATTGAAGGAAAAAACGTACAAAGTAGCAAAGATCAGTGGGAGACTAGAGGACTGGGAAATCATTAGGGGGCAACAGAAAGCTACTAAAAAAGCTATAAAGAAGAGTAAGATAGATTATGAGAGTAAACTTGCTCAGAATATAAAAACAGATAGTAAAAGTTTCTACAAATACATAAAACAAAAAAGAGTGGCTCAGGTAAATATTGGTCCTTTAGAGGATGAGAAGGGAGATTTAATAATGGGAGATGAGGAAATGGCTGAGGAACTGAACAGGTTTTTTGGGTCGGTCTTCACAGTGGAAGACACAAATAACATGCCAGTGACTGATGGAAATGAGGCTGTGACAGGTGAGGACCTTGAGAGGATTGTTATCACCAAGGAGGTAGTGATGGGCAAGGTAGACAAGTCTCCTGGACCTGATGGAATGCATTGCAGAGTGCTAAAAGAGATGGCTAGGGAAATTGCAAATGCACCAGTGATAATTTACCAAAATTCACTAGACTCTGGGGTGGTCCCGGCGGATTGGAAATTAGCAAACGTGACACCACTGTTTAAAAAAGGAGGTAGGCAGAAAGTGGGTAATTATAGGCCAGTGAGCTTAACTTCGGTAGTAGGGAAGATGCTGAAATCTATCATCAAGGAAGAAATAGCGAGGCATCTGGATGGAAATTGTCCCATTGGGCAGACGCAGCATGGGTTCATAAAGGGCAGGTCGTGCCTAACTAATTTAGTGGAATATTTTGAGGACATGAACAGTGCGGTAGATAACGGGGAGCCAATGAATGTGGTATATCTGGATTTCCAGAAAGCCTTTGACAAGGTGCCACACAAAAGGTTGTTGCATAAGATAAAGATGCATGGCATTAAGGGGAAAGTAGTAGCATGGATAGAGGATTGGCTAATTAATAGAAAGCAAAGAGTGGGGATTAATGGGTGTTTGTCTGGTTGGCAATCAGTAGCTAGTGGTGTCCCTCAGGGATCAGTGTTGGGCCCACAACTGTTCACAATTTACATAGATGATTTGGAGTTGGGGACCAAGGGCAATGTGTCCAAGTTTGCAGACGACACTAAGATAAGTGGTAAAGCAAAAAGTACAGAGGATACTGGAAGTCTGCAGGGGGATTTGGATAGGCTAAGTGAATGGGCTAGGGTCTGGCAGATGGAATACAATGTTGACAAATGTGAGGTTATCCATTTTGGTAGGAATAACAGCAAAAGGGATTATTATTTAAATGATAAAATATTAAAATATGCTGCTGTGCAGAGAGACCTGGGTGTGCTAGTGCATGAGTCGCAAAAAGTTGGTTTACAGGTGCAACAGGTGATTAAGAAGGCAAATGGAATTTTGTCCTTCATTGCTAGAGGGATGGAGTTTAAGACTAGGGAGGTTATGCTGCAATTGTATAAGGTGTTAGTGAGGCCACACCTGGAGTATTGTGTTCAGTTTTGGTCTCCTTACTTGAGAAAGGACGTACTGGCACTGGAGGGTGTGCAGAGGAGATTCACTAGGTTAATCCCAGAGCTGAAGGGGTTGGATTACGAGGAGAGGTTGAGTAGACTGGGACTGTACTTGTTGGAATTTAGAAGGATGAGGGGGGATCTTATAGAAACATAGAAAATTATGAAGGGAATAGATAGGATAGATGCGGGCAGGTTGTTTCCACTGGCGAGTGAAAGCAGAACTAGGGGCATAGCCTCTATGTCTATCAATAGTCCCGCTCAACCCGGTCGAAAGCCTTCTCGGCATCCATTGCCACAACTACCTCTGCCTTCCTACCCTCCGGGGGCACCATGATCACATTCAGCAGCCTTCTGAGGTTGCCCACCAGCTGCCTGCCCTTGACGAACCCGGTTTGATCTTCCACAATGACGTCTGGCACACAGTCCTCAATCCTAGCCGCCAAGAGCTTGGCCAGTATTTTAGCATCTACGCTGGGCAGAGAGATCGGCCTCTAGGACCCACATGCCTCTGGGTCTTTGTCCCGTTTCAGTCTCAGGGAGATGGTGGCCTGTGACATCGCCGGGGGTAACACTCCTCTGTCTCTTACCTCGTTAAAAACCCGAACCAGCACCGGCCCCACTATCTCAGAGAACTTTTTATAAAACTCCACCAGATAGCCATCCGGCCCCGGGGCTTTACCCGATTGCATGGCCTCAAGCCCCCAAATATTTCTTCGATCCTGATCGGGGCCCCCAACCCGTCTACCAATCCCCTGCCCACTTTTGGGAAGGTCAGTCCATCCAGAAAGCGGCTCAGCCCCGGGGGGGGGGGTTCCGAGTTGTAAAGCTTACTATAGAAGTCCCTGAACGCCTTGTTCAGCTCTGCCGGATCCCCTCCCAAGTTCCCCCCCCAACCCTAACCCTAACCCTAACCCTAACCCCACCGTCACCTATCTTCCCTATTTCCCTAGCCGCTTCCCTCTTCCTCAGTTGCTGTGCCAGCATTCTACTGGCTTTCTCCCCGTGCTCGTAAATCGCACTCCTCGCCTTCCTCAGCTGCTCCACAGCCTTACCTGTGGACAACACCCCAAAATCCGTCTGTAGCCTTCGTCGTCCCCTTAATAGCTCTGCCCTCGGGGTCTCTGCATATCTCCTGTCTGTCTGTAAGATCTCCTTTGCCAGTCGGTCCGTTTCTGCCCTGTCCGTCCTGTCCCTATGTGCCCGAATCGAAACCAGCTCCCCTCTCACCACCGCCTTCAGCGCCTCCCAGAGCACCGCAGCTGAGACTTCCCCCGTGTCATTGGCCTGCAGGTAGTTTTGCATACATTTCCTCACCCTCTCACACCGCCTCGTCCGCCAAGAAACTGACCTCCAGCCTCCATTGTGGGCGCTGAAACTTTCCTTGCCGACCTGCATATCCACCCAGCGTGGGGCATTGTCCGAAATAGCGATCGCCGAATATTCTACGTCCGTCACCCCCGGCAGCAAATCCCTGCTCATGATGAAAAAATCAATTCGGGAATACACCTTATGAACATGTGAATAGAACGGAAACTCCTTCCCCGTCGGCCGACTCGCCCTCCATGGATCAGCCCCCCCCATTTGCTCCATGAACCCCCTCAGTTCCTTGGCCATTGCCTGCACCTTACCCGTTTTTGAACACGACCGCCCAGGCCGGGGGTCTAGGGCTGTGTTAAAGTCCCCTCCCATAATCAGTCTGTGCGAGTCCAGGTCAGGTATCTTCCCCAGCAGTCTCTTAATAAAATCCACATCATCCCAGTTTGGGGCATATACATTGACCAAGACTACCCTCATCCCCTCGAGCTTGCCACTCACCATGACAAATCTGCCTCCCCCATCCGAGATTGTGCTGCCCACCTCGAATTGCACCCGTTTGTTAACCAAAATCGGGACACCCCTGGTTTTAGTGCCCAGGCCCGAGTGGAAGGCCTGGCTAATCCAGCCAGGCCCGAGTGGAAGGCCTGGCTAACCCAGCCAGGCCCGAGTGGAAGGCCTGGCTAATCCAGCCAGGCCCGAGTGGAAGACCTGGCTAATCCAGCCAGGCCCGAGTGGAAGGCCTGGCTAATCCAGCCAGGCCCGAGTGGAAGGCCTGGCTAATCCAGCCAGGCCCGAGTGGAAGGCCTGGCTAATCCAGCCAGGCCCGAGTGGAAGGCCTGGCTAATCCAGCCAGGCCCGAGTGGAAGGCCTGGCTAATCCAGCCAGGCCCGAGTGGAAGGCCTGGCTAATCCAGCCAGGCCCGAGTGGAAGGCCTGGCTGATCCAGCCAGGTCCGAGTGGAAGGCCTGGCTAATCCAGCCAGGCCCGAGTGGAAGGCCTGGCTAATCCAGCCAGGCCCGAGTGGAAGGCCTGGCTGATCCAGCCAGGCCCGAGTGGAAGACCTGGCTAATTCAGCCAGGCCCGAGTGGAAGACCTGGCTAATCCAGCCAGGTCCGAGTGGAAGGCCTGGCTAATCCAGCCAGGCCCGAGTGGAAGGCCTGGCTAATCCAGCCAGGCCCGAGTGGAAGGCCTGGCTGATCCAGCCAGGCCCGAGTGGAAGGCCTGGCTGATCCAGCCAGGCCCGAGTGGAAGGCCTGGCTGATCCAGCCCTTCCTCAATCTGACCTGGTCAGCTACTTTCAGATGAGTCTCCTGAAGCATTATTACGTCCGCCTTCAGCGCCCTCAGATGTGTGAACACACGTGCCCTCTTTACCGGCCCGTTTAACCCTCTAACGTTCCATGTGATCAGCCTGGTTTGGGGGCACCGTCCGTCCCCCCCCCCGCCGATCAGCCATCTCCTTTCTTGGGGCCGCCCCTAGCCCCTGTGTTGCGTTTCCCCTGGCCCACCTCTTGGCAGCCCCCACCTCCGACCTCCTCCATGTTACCAAACCCAAGTCCCTCCCTCGTCAGCAGATCAACTACCCCCCTTCACCCCCCCCCCCCCCCCCCCCCCCCAGCAACAACACCCTGTAACCTAACCCCTGCCATAAACTAGCTACATACACACACCCCACCTGGCTTCCGCAGACCAGCTCACCCTGCTAGCCCGGTGACTCCCGACTCCGGCGCCAACAAGTCTCCCACCTATTGTTCCCTCTGACCCATTCCCCCCCCCGCCCATCAACACTACTTCCCCAAACCAGCCATCCTCGAGCAATTGCTCTGGAAAAAAAATCAAGGAACAAAGAAAACCCCGACAATAGTGCAAATCAAATAAAACAAAATAAATAATAGGCATTTCCAACCCCCCCCCCCCCCCCATCAGAACACAAAAAGACCCCGGCACCAAATACCTTACCTACCCTCTTTTCCAACAAAAACTTGAGTACAGAAGAGAAAAGAAAACACGACACAAGAAAAACGTGTAAACATCACTTCGTGACTTTTTAACTCAAGTCCAAAAAGCCTTCAGTTCGGCACCAGCCCTTCTCCCTTGGCGAAGTCCATCGCGTCCTCGGGCTCCTCAAAGTAATGGTGCCGTCCCTCGTGTGTGACCCAAAAGCAGCCCAAACTTCACCTGCTTCTCAAACAGAATCTCTTTGACTTGCCTGTAGCCTGCCCTCCTTCTGGCCACCTCCACGCTCAGGTCCTGGTAGATACGCGAGACGCTGTTGTTCCAGTGGCAGCTCGCGTGTCTTGGCCGACTGTAGCACCCGCTCCTTGTCCAGGAACCTGTGGAACCGGACCACCATCGCTCGGGGGGGGGGGGGGGGGGGGGCCCGCTCGCGGCTGCCTTGCCAGCGCTCTGTGCGCCCTGTCCACCTCCAATGGGCGAAGGAAGACATCATCCCCCAACAGCTTCTGGAACATGCCCGCCACATACGCGGCGGCATCCACTCCCTCAGCCCCCTCCGGGAGGCCAACGATTCTCAAATTCTGCCGACGGGACCTATTTTCCAGGTCCTCCACCTTTTCCAGAGGCCTGTTTTGTTGGTCTTTCAGCCTCCCCATCTCCGCCTCCACCCCCGTTTGGTGATCCTCCTGCTCCTCCAGCGCCTTCTCCAGCTTCTGGATCGTCCGATGCTGGGCGCCCAGCCTGTGCTCCAGGCGCTCGATTGATTTCTGGATCGGTCTAAGCTGTCCCGTTTCAGCGCGGCGAAGCCCTCTTGGATGACGTTCAGCAGATGCTCCGTTGTTGGCTGGGCTGTCCGCACCGGGGTCCGGACATCGGCCACATTGTCCTCCGCAGCAGCTTCCACACGGCCCTTGTTTGCCCAATTCTCCAGCTGTCTGCAATTCTTTCTGCTTCTTAAATCAATACACCTATGTCTGGAGTCAGTGCCTGAGTGCCTACGCCTTCAGATTCAGTGCTCAAAGGTACAAAAAAAAGTCGGGGGAAAATGTCCAAAAGTCCGACCGGATCGAGACCCGCCAAATGTGCGACTTATTCCCTCATAGCCGCCACCGGAAGTCACAAATGACACTTTTAAACAAAGCTTCCATTCCAGTTGTATCAGAGCATCGACACCACCTCTTACCCCTGCTGGCCAGGATATCATACCAACCCCTTTAGGATTTCTTTGCTTTGAGGCTGTGCATTGCTCTAACTCACAACTCCCAGGCTGTATTAAAATGACATTGAATGTTTCATCTACTTCTGACGCCTGCTGTCCTTCTCTACATTTAGATAATGCAAGTCTCTCTTTTACTCCACTTTTTTTCTTCTCCCTTGAAGTCTTCTGAACAAATACCTTCGCTTAACTTCAGTTGTCTTAAACAGTCTTTCTGATCCAATTAGCTGTTACCTGGACTGTAACTCGTTCTTTAGGAAGCTTGCCTCTTTGCAGCTCATTTATCAAATAGTGATCATAACGTGACCGAGAGTTCAGTGGAACGTTTGAAAGTGAAAAACACCATTCAGCTACTAGAATTTTCGATTTAGCTTAAGGCCAATTTTAATGAGATGAAATCTGCCGGTGTGTTTCCCAGCAGACTGGGAAATGGGAAATTCCATTACAAACAGTGGGAAGATAGAATCGCACCACCAGCGAACCGCGCGAGGCTGAGTAACACGAACCCGGGGCATCAGAGAATCCCCCATCCCCTGTCTCCAACTTCCTCCAAATTCCATTCAAACAATGAGCAAAGGAAAGCCCCTCCCTCTGGAAAGTGGCCTCCTGTTGCTAAGCACCACCTCTTGCCTCTGCTGGCCTATTTATTTACACTTCACACCATAGCCCTCTCTAAGCACAATAGAATCACAGTTGGAACCTACCCATCCCCCACACCGACACGCACCTTTGTCCAGCATGAATCTAACTCCAGATTCTACCCTTCCAGGCCCAGAAACATTAAACTAAACCCACTTAAAACTAGATCTTATTTCTAATCGTCACTCATGCAAAGCCCTTAAAACGACCTTTGTTGGTGGGGCGGGGGGGGGGGCAGGGTATTCTGAGTCCAATCTGTGGAACATGTCTCCCTGTCCATCTGTGTGATGACCCCTGATCTCAGAGTGGGTAATTTAGGATGGTGAGTGGCAAATGAGCATGAAGAGGGGCCGAAAGGGCAAGAGCTCTCACTCCTCATCCTCCTCCATCCATCAACATTCTGAATTCTCCCTCTGCGTACCTGAACAGGAGCCAGAGTGTGGCGACTAGGGGCTTTTCAGAGTCATTTCATTGCAGTGTTAATGTGAGCCTGATTGTGACAATAATAAAGCTGATGGTGATTATTATTATTGCTGTAATTAGACAGGACTGGGCCCACCCTGAGGCCATTGTCTTTGAATAACTCCTGATATTCAGTGGTGGGGGTACAGACAGGAGTAGGGGAGGGGCCGCAGTTCCGCAGTTGTGTGTGTTTGTAGATCACTGAATCCCGTCTGTCTCCACTGACCATGTCTGAACTCACATCAAATCTCCCCCCCTAACACTCCCATCCTCGCTGAAGAAAGAACAAGGAACAATACAGGGAACAGGCCCTTCGGCCCTCCAAACCTGTACCGGTCATGACACCAACCTTGGCCAAATCCCTCAGCACTTCCTTGTGCCGTGTCCCTCTATCCCCGTCCCATCCATGTGTTTGTCGAGATGCCTTTTGAACACCGTTAATGTATCTGTTTCCACAGCCTCCCCTGGCAACGCGTTCCAGACACTCACCACCCTCTGTGTAAAAACCTGCCTCGCACATCTCCTCTAAACTTTGCCCCACGGACCTTAACCCTATGCCCCCTGGTGACTGACCCCTCCACCCTGGGAAAGAGTGCCTGCCCATCCACTCTATCCATGCCCCTCATAATCTTGTAGACCTCTATCAGGTCACCCCTCAACCTCCGTCTTTCTAATGAAAACAGTCCGAGTCTATTCAGCCTCTCCACAGAGCTAACACCCTCCAGACCCGGCAACATCCTGGTCAACCTCCTCTGCACCCTCGCCAAATCCTCCACATCCTTCTGGTAGTGTGGGACCAGAATTGTGCGCAATATTCCAAGTGCGGCCTTACCGAGGTTCTATACAGCTGCAGCCTGACTTGCCAGTTTTTATACTCGATGCCCCGTCCAATGAAGGCAAGCATTCCGTCTGCTTTCTTGACTACCTTGTCCACTTGTGTTGCCACTTTCAAAGATTTGTTGACCTGCACGCCCAGATCTCTCTGACTTTCAATATTCCGGAGAGTTTTACCATTTACGGTATATTTCCCCTCTATGTCAGACCTACCAAAATGCATCACCTCACATTTATCCGGATTAAACTCCATTTGCCATTTCTCTGCCCAAGTCTCCAACCTATCTATGTCCTGCTGTATCCTCTGACAATCCTCAACACTATCGGCCACTCCACCAACCTTGGTGTCATCCGCAAACTTACTAATCAGACCAGCTACATTCTCCTCCAGATCGTTTATGTACACCACAAACAACAGAGGCCCCAGCAACCGATCCCTGTGGAACACCACTAGTCACAACCTTCCATTCAGAAAAACACCCTTCTAAATAAATAACCTTTTATTGTCACAAGTAGGCTTACATTAACACTGCAATTAAGTTACTGTGAAAATCCCCTAGTCACCACATTTCTACAGCTGTTTGGGTACACTGAGGGAGAATTCAGAATTCTCAGCTGATAAAGGAATTGAACCCGCGTTGCTGGCCTTGTTCTGCATCACAAACCAGCTGTCTAGCCCACTGAGCTACTGCTTCCCTCTGCCTTCTGTGACCTAGCCAGTTCTGTATCCATCTTACCACCTCACCTCTGATCCCGTGTGACTTCACCTTTTGTACCAGTCTGCCATGAAGCACCTTGTCAAAGGCCTTACTGAAGTCCATATAGACAACATCCACTGACCTACCTTCATCAATCATCTTTGTCACCTCCTCAAAAAACTCGATCAAGTGAGTGAAGCACGACTTCCCCTTCACAAAACCACACTGTCTATCGCTAATGAGTCATTTGTTTACAAATGGGTATAAATCTATCCCTGCTAATCCCCTCCAACGTTAGCTACTACTGACGTGAGGCTCACCGGCCGATAGTTTCCAGGATTATCCCTGCTACCTTTCTTAAAAAGCGCTACCACATTAGCTATTCGCCAGTCCTCTGGGATCTCACCTGTAGCCAATGAGGAAACAAAGATGTCAGTCAAGGCCCCAGCAATTTTCACCCTTGCTCCCCTCAGTATTCTGGGGTAAATCCCATCCGGCCCAGGAGATTTATCGACCTCAATATCTTTTGAAGGACCCAATACCTCCTCTTTTTCGATGTTAACATGATCCAGACTGTCCACACACACTACCCAAGAACCATCTCCCACAAACTCCCTTTCTTTGGTGAACACTGATGCAAAGTACTCATTTCGTACTTGCCCATTTCCTCTGGCTCAACACATAGATTCCCCCCACTGTCCTTAAGCAGTCCAATCCTTTTCCTGGCCACCTTCTTGCTTTTTACATATGAATAAAAAGCTTTGCGATTTGCCTTAAACCTACTTGCTAAGGACTTTTCAAGAACTCTCCTAATTCCCGCTTCAGTACCTTCCTATTTCTTTATACTCCTCAAGGGTTTCGACTGTCCCCACCCCTCTAGACCGTACAAAGTTTCCTTTTTCTTTTTGACGAGGTTGACAATATCCCTCATTATCCAAAGCTCCCATACTTATCCTTCGTTCTCTCAGGGACGTGACTTTCCTGAATCCGAATCAACTGTCGCTTGAAAGACTCCCACATGTCCGATGTTGATTTATCAAGGTCCCTCATGGTAGACTGGTACAAAAGGTGAAGTCACACGGGATCAGGGGTGAGCTGGCAAGGTGGATACAGAACTGGCTAGGTCATAGAAGACAAAGGATTAGCAGTGGAAGGGTGTGTTTCTGATTGGAGGGCTGTGACCAGTGGTGTTCCACAGGGATCAGTGCTGGGACCTTTGCTCTTTGTAGTATATATAAATGATTTGGAGGAAAATGTAACTGGTCTGATTAGTAAGTTTGCAGTCGACACAAAGGTTGGTGGAATTGCGGATAGCGATGAGGATTACAGCAGGATTTAGATCGTTTGGAGACTTGGGCGGAGAGATGGCAGATGGAGTTTAATCCGGACAAATGTGAGGTAATGCATTTTGGAAGGTCTAATGCAGGTAGGGAATATACAGTGAATGGTAGAACCCTCAACAGTATTGACAGTCAGAGGGATCTGGGTGTACAAGTCCACAGGTCACTGAAAGGGGCAACACAGGTGGAGAAGGCAACACGGTAGTACAGTGGTTAGCACAATTGCTTCACAGCTCCAGGGTCCCAGGTTCGATTCCCGGCTTGGGTCACTGTCTGTGCGGAGTCAGCACGTCCTCCCCGTGTGTGCGTGGGTTTCCTCCGGGTGCTCCGGTTTCCTCCCACAGTCCAAAGATGTGCAGGTTAGGTGGATTGGCCATGATAAATTGCCCCTTCGTGTCCAAAGGGTTAGGTGGGGTTACTGGGTTATGGGGATAGGGTGGAGGTGTTGACCTTGGGTAGGTTGCTCTTTCCAAGAGCCGGTGCAGACTCGATGGCCCGAATGGCCTCCTTCTGCACTGTAAATTCTCTGATTGTATGAATCTCCTGTTACCCTGACTGAGTGCTGTCTCCTCCCCCTCCCAGCATCCTCCACCCTCTCTGTGTGAATCAATTGTGGCGTCTCACACACCACAATCAGCACTGGCAGGGTTCGCTGGAGTTTCTCTGGAAAGACCTCCACCTCGTTCTCATTCTTGAAGACATTCAGGAAATTCCTCTGCCCAGGTCCTGCTCATTTGTCAGAACATCTCTTCTGTACCAAGTGTCGGATTCTGTCTCAATCCACTTCTAAAGCTTTGAGTGTGAAAGAAACAATTTCAGACAGACTAGTGTCTCAGTAACAGGACCTTTAACCCAAAGACGGGACACATCGAGCTGACCTCTAACCCTCTGTTCACCAGGAGTTCCACAGAAGGCTGAAGACAGAAATTCTACAGAACTTTGTGGAGCTGATAGAAAATGTTGAACAAGCACAGCGGGAAGTGATAGAAATGATCAACACGGAGCAGAGAAATGGGATCACCCAGGCCAACAGGTTCATGAACCAAATGGAAAACAAATGTTCAGAGGTCAACCAGGAGAAACATCAACTTGATGCAGTCTCCAAAATCTGTGACAGCTTCCATCTCATCCAGGTACAGAGAGAGCTGGAACGGCCCCCCCCCTCCCCCCCACTCCCTGCCCCCCTCCCCCCGCCCCTCTCCCCAACCCCCTCCCCGCCCCCTCCCCGTCCCTCCCCCTCCCCTCCCCCTCCCCCTCCCCCTCCCCCCTCTCCCCACCCCCTCCCCCTCCCCCGCCCCTCTCCCCAGCCCCTCTGCCCCCTGTCCCTGTCCCCGCCCGCCTCCCCTGTCCCCGCCCCACCCCCTCCCCCCTCTCCCCACCCCGTCCCCCTGTCCCCGCCCCTCTCCCCAACCCCTCTCCCCACTCCGCTTCTCCCCACTCCGCTTCTCCCCACTCCCTTTCTCCCCCCCTCCCCCGCCCCACTCCCCCCGCCCTCTCCCCGCCCCTCTCCCCAACCCCCCCGCCACCTCCCCCTCTCCACCCCCTCCCTCCGCCACTCCCCCCGCCCCTCTCCCCACCCCCCTCCCCAACCCCCCCCGCCACCTCCCCCTCCCCACCCCCTCCCCCTCCCCTCCCCCACCCCCCGCCCCTCTCCCCACCCCTGCCCCTCTCCCCACCCCCTCCCCCTCTCCACACCCCCTCACCCTCCCCCGCCCCTCCCCCGCCCCTCCCCCACCCCCCACCCCACTCCCCACCCCCTGCCCCTCTCCCCACCCCCTCCCCCTCTCCCCACCCCTCCCCCTCCCCCCGCCCCCTCCCCCTCCCACCTGCCCCTACTCCGCCCCTACCCCGTCCCTCCCCACCCCTCCCCTGCCCCTCCCCCACCCCTCACCCTGCCCCTCCCCCTCCCCCACTCCTCCCCCACCCCCCACCCCTCTCCCCACCCCCTCCCCCTCTCCCCACCCCCTCCCCCTCCCCCTCCCCCTCCCACCCCCTCCCCTCTCCCCCTGTGCCCCGCCCCCTCCCCTGTCCCCGCCCCCCCACCCCCTCCCCCTCTCCCCACCCCCTCCCCCTCCCCCGCCCCTCTCCCCACCCACTCTCCCCACTCCGCTTCTCCCCACTTCCTTTCTCCCCCCTCCGCTCCCCCCGCCCCCTCCCCCGCCCCTCTCCCCAAACCCCCGCCACCTCCCCCTCCCCACGCCCTCCCCCTGCCCCTCCCCCGCCCCTCTCCCCACCCCCCTACACAACCCCCCCGCCACCTCCCCCTCCCCACCCCCTCCCCCGCCCCTCTCCCCACCCCCACCCCTCCCCACCCCCGCCCCTCTCCCCATCCCCTGCCCCTCTCCCTACCCCCTCCCTCTCTCCCCACCCCCTCCCCCTGCCCCTCCCCCTCCCACCCCTCCCCCACCCCCCGCCCCTCTCCCCACCCCCTGCCCCTCTCCCCAGCCCCTCCCCCTCCCCAACCCCTCCCGCTCCCGCCCCCTCCCGCCCGCCCCTCCCCCGCCCCCTCTCCCCCGCCCCTCTCCCCCCTCTCCCCCCGCCCCCTCTCCCCCATACCCCTCTGCCCCGCCCCTCCCCAGCCCCTCCCCCGCCCCTCCCCCTGCCCCTCCCACACCCCTCTCCCCACACCCGCCCCTCTCCCCACCCCCTGCCCCTCTCCCCACCCCCTCCCCTTCTCCCCACCCCATCTCACTCCCCCCACCCCCTCCCCCTCCCGCCGCCTCCCACCCGCCCCTCCCCCGCCCCCTCTCCCCCGCCCCTCTCCCCCCTCTCCCCCCGCCCCCTCTCCCCCATACCCCTCTGCCCCGCCCCTCCCCAGCCCCTCCCCCTGCCCCTCCCACACCCCTCTCCCCACACCCGCCCCTCTCCCCACCCCCTGCCCCTCTCCCCACCCCCTCCCCTTCTCCCCACCCCATCTCACTCCCCCCACCCCCTCCCCCTCCCGCCGCCTCCCACCCGCCCCTCCCCCGGCCCTCTCCCCCCGCCCCCTCTCCCCCGCCCCTCTCCCCCCGCCCCTCTCCCCCGCCTCTCCCCCCGCCCCTCCCCCTCCCCCACCCCTCCCCCACCCCCCGCCCCTCTCCCCACCCCCTGCCCCTCTCCCCACCCCCTGCCCCTCTCCCCACCCCTCCCCCTCTCCCCACCCTCTCCCCCTCCCCGCCCCCTCCCCCTCCTGCCCCCTCCCCCCTGCCCCCCGCCCCCTCCCCACCCCCTCCCCCTCCCCTCCCCTCTCCCCCTCCCCCCGCCCGCCTCCCCTGCCCCCGCCCCCCCACCCCCTCCCCCTCTCCCCATCCCCTCCCCCTCTCCCCACCCCCTCCCCCTCTCCCCAACCCCTCTCTCCAGCTCCTCTCCACACTCCCTTTCTCCCCCCCTCACATCCCACCCGCCCCTCTCCCCACCCCCTCCCCCCGCCCCCCCTCCCCCTGCCCCTCTCCCCCCGCCCCTCTCCCCTCACCCCTCTCCCCCCACCCCTCTCCCCACCCCCTCCCCACCCCTCCCCTCGCCCCTCTCCCCACCCTCCCATCCCCACTCCCCTTCTCCCCCCTCCCCTCTCCCTGATGCGCTATCAATGACCACAAAGACGAGAGTAGTGGAATAATCGAGGTTTTATTGAGCAAAGGTGTTGTGCCTCCTGTAGCTCGAACCAGAATGGCTGCAGCACGGCGAGCACGCACTTTTATACCCCGCCTAGTGGGCGGAGCCAGCAGGCAGGGAGTTACCCATGTACCTCTACTATACAGGCAGTGCCGTAATACATGTAATACAACTAGTGGTGACTACCACACTCCCCACCCCCCTCATACACCCCCCCCGTCTCCTCAATCCCCCTCCCCACCCCAAACTCCCCACTCTACCTCTCCCCACCCCCCTCACACCACCCCTCTCCCCACCCCACCCCCGTACCTCTCCCCACTCCACCTCTCCCCTGTCTCTCTCCCCCTCAGACACACAACCTTCCCCCACCCCCCTCTTCCCACCCCCCTCTTCCCACCCCACCCCCACGCCTATCCCCAACCCCCCGCTCACCACCCCCTCCCCCTCCTCACCCCCTTCCCCAAACCCCCCCTCTCCCCACCCCCCTCATACACCCCCCCAGTTCCCACCCTTCCCTCCCACACCAACCTCTCCCCATCCCCCTCTCCCCCCTCTCCCCACCCCTCCCTCTCCCCACTCCCCCTCTCCCCACTCCCCCCCTCCCCACACTCCCCATCCCCCTCCCCCACCCCCTCGCTCTCCCCACCACCCACCCACTCCCCCTCCCTACTCCCCCACTCCCCCTCTCCCCACTCCCCCTCTCCCCACTCCCCCTCTCCCCACTCCCCCTCTCCCCACTCACCCCCTCTCCCCCTTCTCACCCCCAAACCCCTCTCCCATGTCAAAGAACAAAGAACCCACCCCCCTCGCTCCACCCTCACTCTTCCTGCCTCCCCCCCCCCACATACACAGCCCTCCCCAAACACCAGGAAAACCCTCTCCCCCCCCCCCCACCTCATACACCCCTCGCCCCTAACACCAGTAAACCCCTCGTTCCCCACCTCAATACTCCGCTGGCCCCATAAGCCGGACCCCACACACTCGGCCCCACGATACAGCCGTGCCTGTGGGGATTGAATTGTTACAACATCTGCAGGAGCTTTTCAGAGCTGTGATAAAATGGAGATTCGAAAGTTACTTGAATGAAGGGAAAGGAGGAGAGTTGTCGAGATTTCGGGAAGATTTCTCAACGTTGGGTCCAGACCTGGCCGCTAATTGTCCAGGAATGAAAATATGAGATTTATGAGTGATGTCTGTCTACATTTAGGAATCTTACGCCAGTGTCTTTGTGTTAAGGAATACCACAGGATTAAGATTGTGCCAGTACAACAGGTCCTGTCACACACACAGCTCACCGTGGACGTGAAACTCACAGATCTCAGCAGGACTGTCGCCGAAATATCAAATCTAGTGAAAAACCAGTTGGTGAAAAGCACCTCAGAGAACGGACCGATCGCAGGTAATTCCCCACTGACCCAGCACTGAGAAATCCCCACTGACCCAGCACAGAGAAATCCCCACTGACCCAGCACTGAGAAATCCCCACTGACCCAGCACAGAGAAATCCCCACTGACCCAGCACAGAGAAATCCCCACTGACCCAGCACAGGTAAATCCCCACTGACCCAGCACAGGTAAATCCCCACTGACCCAGCACAGAGAAATCCCCACTGACCCAGCACTGAGAAATCCCCACTGACCCAGCACAGGTAAATCCCCACTGACCCAGCACAGAGAAATCCCCACTGACCCAGCACTGAGAAATCCCCACTGACCCAGCACAGGTAACTCCCCACTGACCCAGCACAGGTAAATCCCCACTGACCCAGCACAGGTAACTCCCCACTGACCCCGCACAGGTAAATCCCCACTGACCCAGCACAGAGAAAACCCCACTGACCCAGCACAGAGAAATCCCCACTGACCCAGCACTGAGAAATCCCCACTGACCCAGCACAGGTAAATCCCCACTGACCCAGCACAGGTAAAGCCCCAATAACCCAGCACAGAGAAATCCCCACTGACCCAGCACAGGTAAATCCCCACTGACCCAGCACTGAGAAATCCCCACTGACCCAGCACAGGTAACTCCCCACTGACCCAGCACAGGTAACTCCCAACTGACACAGCACAGAGAAATCCCCACTGACACAGCACAGAGAAATCCCCACTGACCCAGCACAGGTAAATCCCCACTGATCCAGCACAGGTAAATCCCCACTGACCCAGCACAGGTAAATCCCCACTGACCCAGCACTGAGAAATCCCCACTGACCCAGCACAGGTAAATCCCCACTGACCCAGCACAGAGAAATCCCCACTGACCCAGCACAGAGAAATCCCCACTGACCCAGAACAGAGAAATCCCCACTGACCCAGCACAGAGAAATCCCCACTGACCCAGCACTGAGAAATCCCCACTGACCCAGCACAGGTAACCCCCCACTGACCCAGCACAGGTAAATCCCCACTGACCCAGCACAGAGAAAACCCCACTGACCCAGCACAGAGAAATCCCCACTGACCCAGCACTGAGAAATCCCCACTGACCCAGCACAGGTAAATCCCCACTGACCCAGCACAGGTAAAGCCCCAATAACCCAGCACAGAGAAATCCCCACTGACCCAGCACAGGTAAATCCCCACTGACCCAGCACTGAGAAATCCCCACTGACCCAGCACAGGTAACTCCCCACTGACCCAGCACAGGTAACTCCCAACTGACACAGCACAGAGAAATCCCCACTGACCCAGCACAGAGAAATCCCCACTGACCCAGCACAGGTAAATCCCCACTGACCCAGCACAGGTAAATCCCCACTGACCAAGCACAGGTAAATCCCCACTGACCCAGCACTGAGAAATCCCCACTGACCCAGCACAGGTAACTCCCCACTGACCCAGCACAGAGAAATCCCCACTGACCCAGCACAGAGAAATCCCCACTGACCCAGCACAGAGAAATCCCCACTGACCCAGCACAGAGAAATCCCCACTTACCCAGCACAGGTAACTCCCCACTGACCAGCACAGAGAAATCCCCACTGACCCAGCACAGAGAAATCCCCACTGACCCAGCACAGGTAACTCCCCACTGACCCAGCACAGGTAACTCCCCACTGACCCAGCACAGAGAAATCCCCACTGACACAGCACAGAGAAATCCCCACTGACACAGCACAGGTAACTCCCCACTGACCCAGCACTGAGGAATCCCCACTGACCCAGCACAGAGAAATCCCCACTTACCCAGCACAGCAAAATCCCCACTGACCCAGCACAGGTAAATCCCCACTGACCCAGCACAGGTAACTCCCCACTGACCCAGCACAGAGAAATCCCCACTGACCCAGCACAGGTAAATCCCCACTGACCCAGCACAGGTAAATCCCCACTGACCCAGCACAGGTAAATACCCACTGTCCCAGCACAGAGAAATCCCCACTGACCCAGCACAGAGAAATCCGCACTGACCCAGCACAGGTAAATCCCCACTGACCCAGCACAGGTAAATCCCCACTGACCCAGCACAGAGAAATCCCCACTGACCCAGCACAGGAAAATCCCCACTGACCCAGCACTGAGAAATCCCCACTGACCCAGCACAGGTAACTCCCCACTGACCCAGCACAGGTAACTCCCCCCTGACCCAGCACAGAGAAATGCCCACTGACCCTGCACTGAGAAATCCCCACTGACGCAGTAAAGGTAACTCCCCACTGACCCAGCACAGGTAAATCCCCACTGACCCAGCACTGAGAAATCCCCACTGACCCAGCACAGGTATCTCCCCACTGACCCATTACAGAGAAATCCCCACTGACCCAGCACAGGTAAATCCCCACTAACCCAGCACAGGTAAATCCCCACTGACCCAGCACAGGTAAATCCCCACTGACCCAGCACTGAGAAATCCCCACTGACCCAGCACAGGTATCTCCCCACTGACCCATTACAGAGAAATCCCCACTGACCCAGCACAGGTAAATCCCCACTGACCCAGCACAGAGAAATCCCCACTGACCCAGCACAGGTAAATCCCCACTGGCCCAGCACAGGTAACTCCCCACTGACCCAGCACAGAGAAATCCCCACTGACCCAGCACAGGTAAATCCCCACTGACCCAGCACAGGTAAATCCCCACTGACCCAGCACAGGTAAATCCCCACTGACCCAGCACAGGTAACTCCCCACTGATCCAGCAGAGGTAACTCCCCACTGACCAGCACAGAGAAATCCCCACTGACCAAGCACTGAGAAATCTCCACTGACGCAGCACAGGTAACTCCCCACTGACCCAGCACAGAGAAATCCCCACTGACCCAGCACAGAGAAATCCCCACTGACCCAGCACAGGTAAATCCCCACTAACCCAGCACAGGTAAATGCCCACTGACCCAGCACTGAGAAATCCTCACTGACCCAGCACAGGTATCTCCCCACTGACCCAGGACAGAGAAATCCCCACTGACCCAGAACAGGTAAATCCCCACTGACCCAGCACAGGTAAATCCCCACTGACCCTGCACAGGTAAATCCCCACTGACCCAGCACAGGTAACTCCCCACTGACCCAGCACAGAGAAATCCCCACTGAACCAGCACAGAGAAATCCCCACTTACCCAGCACAGGTAAATCCCCACTGACCCAGCACAGGTAAATCCCCACTGACCCACCACAGGTAACTCCCCACTGACCCAGCACTGAGAAATCCCCACTGACCCAGCACAGGTAAATTCCCACAGACCCAGCACAGGTAAATCCCCACTGACCCAGCACAGGTAAATCCCCACTGACCCAGCACAGGTAACTGCCGACTGACCCAGCAGAGATAACTCCCCACTGACCAGCACAGAGAAATCCACACTGACCCAGCACAGGTAACTCCCCACTGACCCAGCACAGAGAAATCCCCACTGAGCCAGCACAGGTAACTCCCCACTGACCCAGCACAGAGAAATCCCCACTGACCCAGCACAGGTAAATCCCCACTGACCCAGCACAGGTAACACCCCACTGACCCAGCACAGACAAATCCCCACTGACCCCGCACAGGTAAATCCCCACTGACCCAGCACAGGTAACTCCCCACTGACCCAGCACAGGTGACTCCCCACTGACCCAGCACAGGTAACTCCCCACTGACCCAGCACAGGTAACTCCCCACAGACCCAGCACAGAGAAATCCCCACTGACCCAGCACAGGTAACTCCCCACTGACCCAGCACAGGTAACTCCCCACTGACCCAGCACAGATAAATCCCCACTGACGCAGCACAGGTAAATCCCCACTGACCCAGCACAGAGCAATCCCCACTGACCCCGCACAGGTAAATCCCCACTGACCCAGCACAGAGAAATCCCCACTGACCCAGCACAGAGAAATCCTCACTGACCCAGCACAGAGAAATCCCCACTGACGCAGCACAGGTAAATCCCCACTGACCCAGCACAGAGAAATCTCCACTGACCCCGCACAGGTAAATCCCAACTGACTCAGCACAGAGAAATCCCCACTGACCCAGCACAGAGAAATCCTCACTGACCCAGCACAGTTAACTTGCCACTGACCCAGCACAGGTAAATCCCCACAGACCCAGCACAGAGAAATCCCCACTGACCCAGCACAGGTAACTCCCCACTGACCTAGCACAGGTAAATCCCCACTGACCCAGCACAGGTAACTCCCCACTGACCCAGCATAGGTAAATCCCCACTGACCCAGCACAGAGAAGTCCCCACTGACCCAGCACAGGTAAATCCCCACTTACCCAGCACAGGTAAATCCCCACAGACCCAGCACAGGTAACTCCCCACTGACCCAGCACAGATAAATCCCCACTTACCCAGCACAGGTAAATCCCCACGATCCAGCACAGGTAACTCCCCACTGACCCAGCACAGAGAGTTCCCCACTGACCCAGCACTGAGAAATCCCCACTGACCCAGCACAGGTAACTCCCCACTGACCCAGCACAGAGAAATCCACACTGACCCAGCACAGGTAAATCCCCACGGACCCAGCACAGGTAAATCCCCAGTGACCCAGCACAGAGAAATCCCCACTGACCCAGCACAGGTAACTCCCCACTGACCCAGCACAGGTAACTCCCCACTGACCCAACACAGGTAAATCCCCAATGACCCAGCACAGAGAAATCCCCACTGACCCAGCACAGGTAAATCCCCACTGACCCAGCATAGGTAACTCCTCACTGACCCAGCACAGGTAACGCCCCACTGACCCAGCACAGGTAAATCCCCACTGACCCAGCACAGAGAAATCCCCACTGATCCAGCACAGGTAACTCCCCACTGACCCAGCACTGAGAAATCCCCACTGACCCAGCATAGGTAAATCCCCACTGACCAAGCACAGAGAAATCCCCACTGACCCAGCACAGATAAATCCCCACTGACCCAGCACAGAGAAATCCCCACTGACCCAGCACTGAGAAATCCCCACTGACCCAGCACAGGTAACTCCCCACTGACCCAGCACAGGTAAATCCCCATTGACCCAGCACAGGTAAATCCCCAATGACCCAGCACAGAGAAATCCTCACTGACCCATCACAGGTAAATCCCCACTGACCCAGCACTGCGAAATCCCCACTGACCCAGCACAGGTAACTCCCCACTGACCCAGCACAGGTAACTCCCCACTGACACAGCACAGAGAAATCCCCACTGACCCAGCACAGAGAAATCCCCACTGACCCAGCACAGGTAAATCCCCACTGACAAAGCACAGGTAAATCCCCACTGACCAAGCACAGGTAAATCCCCACTGACCCAGCACTGAGCAATCCCCACTGACCCAGCACAGGTAACTCGCCACTGGACCAGCACAGGTAACTCCCCACTGGACCAGCACAGAGATATCCCCACTGACCCAGCACAGGTAACTCCCCACTGACCCAGCACAGAGAAATCCCCACTTACCCAGCACAGGTAACACCCCACTGACCCAGCAGAGAGAAATCCCCACTGACCCAGCACAGTGAAATCCCCACTTACCCAGCACAGGGAACTCCCCACTGACCCAGCACAGGTAACTCCCCACTGACCCAGCACAGGTAACTCCCCACTGACCCAGCACAGAGAAATCCCCAATTACCCAGCACAGGAAAATCCCCACTGACCCAGCCCAGGTAAATGCCCACTGACCCAGCACAGGTAACTCCCCACTGACCCAGCACAGAGAAATCCCCACTGACCCAGCACAGGTAAATCACCACTGACCCAGCACAGGTAAATCCCCACTGACCCAGCACAGGTAAATCCCCACTGCCCCAGCACAGAGAAATCCTGACTGACCCAGCACAGAGAAATCCCCACTGACCCAGCACAGGTAAATCCCCACTGACCCAGCACAGGTAAATCCCCACTGACCCAGCACAGAGAAATCCCCACTGACCCAGCACAGGTAAATCCCCACTGACCCAGCACTGAGAAATCCCCACTGACCCAGCACTGAGAAATCCCCACTGACGCAGCACAGGTAACTCCCCACTGACCCAGCACAGGTAGCTCCCCACTGACCCAGCACAGTGAAATCCCCACTGACCCAGCACTGAGAAATCACCACTGACGATGCACAGGTAACTCCCCACTGACCCAGCACAGGTAGCTCCCCACTGACCCAGCACAGTGAAATCCCCACTGACCCAGCACTGAGAAATCCCCACTGACGCAGCACAGGTAACTCCCCACTGACCCAGCACAGAGAAATCCCCACTGACCCAGCACAGAGAAATCCGCACTGACCCAGCACAGGTAAATCCCCACTGACCCAGCACAGGAAAATCCCCACTGACCCAGCACAGGTAACTCCCCACTGACCCAGCACAGAGAAATCCCCACTGACTCAGAACAGAGAAATCCCGACTTACCCAGCACAGGTTAATCCCCACTGACCCAGCACAGGTAAATCCCCACTGACCCAGCACAGGTAACTCCCCACTGACCCAGCACAGAGAAATCCCGACTGACCCAGCACAGGTAAATCCCCACAGACGCAGCACAGGTAAATCCCCACTGACCCAGCACAGGTAAATCCCCACTGACCCAGCACAGGTAACTCCCCACTGACCCAGCAGAGGTAACTCCCCACTGACCAGCACAGAGAAATCCACACTGACCCAGCACAGGTAACTCCCCACTGACCCAGCACAGGTAAAACCCCACTGACCCAGCACAGGTAAATCCCCACTGACCCAGCACAGGTAACTCCCCACTGACCCAGCACAGGTCAATCCCCACTGACCCAGCACAGGTAAATCCCCACTGACCCAACACAGGTAAATCCCCACTGACCCAGCACAGGTAACTCCCCACTGACCCAGCACAGGTAAATCCCCACTGACCCAGCACAGAGAAATCCCCACTGACCCAGCACAGAGAAATCCCCACTGACCCAGCACAGGTAACTCCCCACTGACCCAGCACAGAGAAATCCCCACTGACCCAGCACAGAGAAATCCCCACTGACCCAACACAGGTAACTCCCGACTGACCCAGCACAGGTAACACCCCACTGACCCAGCACAGAGAAATCCCCACTGACGCAGCACAGACAAATCCCCACTGACACAGCACAGGTAAATCCCCACTGACCCAGCACAGGTAACTCCCCAGTGACCCAGCACAGAGAAATCCCCACTGACCCAGCACAGGTAACTCCCCACTGACCCAGCACAGGTAACTCCTCGCTGACCCAGCACAGGTAACACCCCACTGACCCAGCACAGAGAAATCCCCACTGACCCCGCACAGGTAAATCCCCACTGACCCAGCACAGAGAAATCCCCACTGACCAAGCACAGGTAAATCCCCACTGACCCAGCACAGGTAACTCCTCACTGACCCAGCACAGGTAACTCCCCACTGACCCAGCACTGAGAAATCCCCACTGACCCAGCACAGGTAAATCCCCATGACCCAGCACAGAGTAATCCCCACTGACCTAGCACAGAGAAATCCTCACTGACCCAGCACAGGTAACTCCCCACTGACCCAGCAAAGGTAAATCCCCACTGACCCAGCACAGAGAAATCCTCACTGCACCAGCACAAGTCAATCCCCACTGACCCAGCACAGAGAAATCCCCACTGACCCAGCACAGGTAGCTCCCCACTGACCCAGCACAGGTAAATCCCCACTGACCCAGCACAGGTAACACCCCACTGACCCAGCACAGGTAAATCCCCACTGACCAAGCACAGAGAAATCCACACTGACCCAGCACAGGTAAATCCTCACGGACCCAGCACAGGTAAATCCCCACTGAGCCAGCACAGGTAACACCCCACTGACCCAGCACAGAGAAATCCACACTGACCCAGCATAGTTAAATCCCCACTGACCTAGCACAGGTAACTCCCCATTGACCCAGCACAGGTAACTCCCCACTGACCCAGCACAGAGAGATCCCCACTGACCCAGAACTGAGAAATCCCCACTGACCCAGCACAGGTAACTCCCCACTGACCCAGCACAGAGAAATCCACACTGACCCAGCACAGGTAAATCACCACGGACCCAGCACAGGTAAATCCCCACTGACCCAGCACAGAGAAATCCCCACTGACCCAGCACAGGTAACTCCCCACTGACCCAGCACAGGTAACTCCCCACTGACCCAACACAGGTAAATCCCCAATGACCCAGCACAGAGAAATCCCCACTGACCCAGCACTGAGAAATCCCCACTGACGCAGCACAGGTAAATCCCCACTGACCCAGCACAGGTAACTCCCCACTGACCCAGCACAGGTAAATCCCCACTGGCCCAGCACAGGTAACTCCCCACTGACCCATCACAGGTAACGCCCCACTGACCCAGCACAGGTAAATCCACACTGACCCAGCACAGGTAAATCCCCACTGACCCAGCACAGGTAAATCCCAACTGACCCAGCACAGGTAAATCCCCACTGACCCAGCACAGAGAAATCCCCACTGATCCAGCACAGGTCACTCCCCACTGACCCAGCACTGAGAAATCCCCACTGACCCAGCATAGGTAAATCCCCACTGACCCAGCACAGAGAAATCCCCACTGACCCAGCACAGAGAAATCCCCACTGACCCAGCACAGGTAAATCCCCACTGACCCAGCACTGAGAAATCCCCACTGACCCAGCACAGAGAAATCCCCACTGACCCAGCACGGAGGAATCCCCACTGACCCAGCACAGGTAAATCCCCACTGACCCAGCACAGGTAACTCCCCACTGACCCAGCACAGGTAACTCCCCACAGACCCAGCACAGGTAACTCCCCACTGACCCAGCACAGAGAAATCCCCACTGACCCAGCATAGAGAAATCCCCACTGATCCAGCACAGGTATCTCCCCAGTAACCCAGCACAGGTAAATCCCCACTGACCCAGCACAGGTAAATCCCCACTGACCCAGCACAGGTAACTCCCCACTGACCCAGCACAGAGAAATCCCCACTGACCCAGCACAGGTAACTCCCCACTGACCCAGAACAGAGAAATCCCCACTGACCCAGCACAGGTAACACCCCACTGACCCAGCACAGGTAAATCCCCACTGACCCAGCACAGGTAAATCACCACTGACCCAGCACTGAGCAATCCCCACTGACCCAGCACAGGTAACTCCCCACTGACCCAGCACTGAGATCTCCCCACTGACCCAGCACAGAGAAATCCCCACTGACCCAGCACAGAGAAATCCCCACTGACCCAGCACAGGTAAATCCCCACTGACCCAGCACAGGTAAATCCCCACTGACCCAGCACAGGTAACTCCCCACTGACCCAGCACAGAGAAATCCCCACTTACCCAGCACAGAGAAATCCCCACTGACCCAGCACAGGTAAATCCCCATTGACCCAGCACAGAGAAATCCCCACTGACCCAGCACAGGTAAATCCCCACTGACCCAGCACAGAGAAATCCCCACTGACCCAGCACAGGTAAATCCCCACTGACCAGCACAGGTAACTCCCCACTGACCCAGCACAGGTAACTCCCCACTGACCCAGCACAGAGAAATCCCCACTGACCCAGCACAGAGAAATCCCCACTGACCCAGCACCAAGAAATCCCCACTGAACCAGCACAGGTAACTCCCCACTGATCCAGCACAGGTAACTCCCCACTGACCCAGCACAGGTAACTCCCCACTGACCCAGCACAGAGAAATCCCCACTGACCCAGCACAGGTAACTCCCCACTGAACCAGCACAGGTAACTCCCCACTGACCCAGCACAGGTAAATCCCCACGGACCAAGCACAGGTAAATCCCCACTGACCCAGCACAGGTAAATCCCCACGGACCCAGCACAGGTAAATCCCCACTGACCCAGCACAGGTAACTCCCCACTGACCCAGCACAGAGAAATCCCCACTGACCCAGCACAGAGAAATCCCCACTGACCCAGCACAGGTAACTCCCCACTGACCCAGCACAGGTCAATCCCCACTGACCCAGCACAGGTAACTCCCCAGTGACCCAGCACAGGTAACTCCCCACTGACCCAGCACAGAGAAATCCCCACTGACCCAGCACAGGTAACTCCCCAGTGACCCAGCACAGGTAACTCCCCACTGACCCAGCACAGGTAACTCCCCACTGACCCAGCACAGAGAAATCCCCACTGACGCAGCACAGGTATCTCCCCACTGACCCAGCACTGAGAAATCCCCACTGACCCAGCACAGTGAAATCCCCACTGACCCAGCACAGGTAACTCCCCACTGACCCAGCACAGGTAACTCCCCACTGACCCAGCACAGGTAACACCCCACTGACCCAGCACAGGTAAAACCCCACTGACCCAGCACAGGTAAATCCCCACTGAACCAGCACAGAGAAATCCCCACTGAGCCCGCACAGGTAAATCCCCACTGACCCAGCTCAGGTAACTCCCCACTGACCCAGCACAGGTAAAACCCCACTGACCCAGCACAGGTAACACCCCACTGACCCAGCACAGGTAACTCCCCACTGACGCAGCACAGGTAAATCCCCACTGACCCAGCACAGGTAACTCCCCACTGACCGAGCACGGGTAACTCCCCACTGACCCTGCACAGGTAAATCCCCACGGACCCAGCACAGGTAACCTCCAGCTCCGGGTGTTTGACAGAGGGTCCGTTGACCTGTCCGTGGTGAGGGGGTGGTTTAACGTCCCAGTGAGGTGGGAGGATTGGAGTCACGCCTGCTGGAGTGGGAGTGGAGCCACATCTCCGCACAGTCTGGCTGAAGATTACAGACCTCCTTCCCGGAGCCGCATCATTCAACCTGTTGGGAATTTCCTGACTAGCTCGCAGCTTGTCGTCACTTCCACCGAGACCAGTTTCTAATTTCCAGTTTAATAAAAATTGAGTTGGGACTGCCCCATTTGGAATTTGAATTCTCAATCTTCAGTTTACTTGTCTGATCATTAATTTAATTACTATCCCAATCACGTCAAAGTACACCTCCAATTTCTTGCTTCGTTACCTAACTAATTAACGATTGTCCGCTGGTCTGAATCTAACTCTCGGATTCACCTCGTCCACAAACACAAAGAACAAAGAACAAAGAACAAAGAAATGTACAGCACAGGAACAGGCCCTTCGGCCCTCCAAGCCCGCGCCGACCATACTGCCCGACTAAACTACAATCTTCTACACTTCCTGGGTCCGTATCCTTCTATTCCCATCCTATTCATATATTTGTCAAGATGCCCCTTGAATCAAAGTTCAGAATTGCGCCGTGTCCGATTCCCGAGTGCAAATCACCACTTTTAATTCCTGTTTCTTTGTCTCCACTTTGCACAGACGATGAGATGGAGGCCTCGTGGCCTCTCCTGGAGTTACCCACGCAATGCGTGTCAGGCCCTTCGGAACAAGCTGCCTGTCAGACATTCCTACCGTGTAAGTGACATCCTCACGATATCTCTGTGTCACTCACAGGACAACCTCAAATAGCACCATGTGTGGGGCTATGCAGCAGAACCGTCTTCTAACTGGGGCCTGCCTGTCTACTGAGATCCTCCACTATCAGGGGACTTGCTGCCCTTCTTTGTGGAGTGTTAGTGTCCGGTAACTGTAGACCAGTGAGCCTTACATCTGTTGTGGGCAAAAGCTTGGAAAGGTTTATAAAAGATATGATGTATAATCATCTGCAAAGGAATAATTTGATTAGAGATAGTCAACACGGTTTTGTGAAGGGTAGGCCGTGCCTCACAAACCTTATCGAGTTCTTTGAGAAGGTGACCAAACAGGTGTATGAGGGTAAAGCAGTTGATGTGGTGTATATGGATTTCAGTAAAGCGTTTGATAAGGTTCCCCACGGTAGGCTACTGCAGAAAATACGGAAGCATGGGATTCAGGGTGATTTAGCAGTTTGGATCAGAAATTGGCTAGCTGGAAGAAGACAAAGGGTGGTGGTTGATGGGAAATGTTCAGACTGGAGTCCAGTTACCAGTGGTGTACCACAAGGATCTGTTTTGGTGCCACTGCTGTTTGTCACTTTTATAAATGACCTGGAGGAGGGCGTAGAAGGATGGGTGAGTAAATTTGCAGATGATACTAAAGTCAGTGGAGTTGTGGACAGTGCGGAAGGATGTTACAAGTTACAGCGGGACATAGATAAGCTGCAGCGCTGGGCTGAGAGGTGGCAAATGGAGTTTAATGCAGAAAAGTGTGAGGTGATTCATTTTGGAAGGAATAACAGGAAGACAGAGTACTGGGCTAATGGTAAGATTCTTGGCAGTGTGGATGAGCAGAGAGATCTCGGTGTCCATGTACATAGATCCCTGAATGTTGCCACCCAGGTTGAGAGGGTTGTTAAGAAGGCGTATGGTGTGTTAGCTTATATTGGTAGAGGGATTGAGTTTCGGAGCCATGAGGTCATGTTGCAGCTGTACAAAACTCTGGTGCAGCCGCATTTGGAGTATTGCGTGCAATTCTGGTCGCTGCATTATAGGAAGGATGTGGAAGCATTGGAAAGGGTGCAGAGGAGATTTACCAGAATGTTGCCTGGTATGGAGGGAAGATCTTATGAGGAAAGGCTGAGGGACTTGAGGCTGTTTTCGTTAGAGAGAAGAAGGTTAAGAGGTGACTTAATTGAGGCATACAAGATGATCAGAGGATTGGATAGGGTGGACAGTGAGAGCCTTTTTCCTCAGATGGTGATGTCGAGCACGAGGGGACATACCTTTAAATTGAGGGGAGATAGATATAGGACAGATGTCAGAGGTAGGTTCTTTACTCAGAGAGTAGTAACGGCGTGGAATGCCCTGCCTGCAACAGTAGTGGACTCGCCAACACTAAGGACATTCAAATGGTCATTGGATAGACATATGGGCGATAAGGGAATAGTGTAGATGGGCTTTAGAGTGGTTTCACAGGTCGGCGCAACATCGAGGGCCGAAGGGCCTGTACTGCGCTGTAATGTTCTATGTTCTATGAATGGATGGAGTTATGCACGAATCATCATCTGATAGAATGGAAGGATAGGCTCAAGTGACCAAATGACCTCAGCCTGCGCCTGTGATCCTAATGCTACCTCCCAGTGCAACCCAATTACAACCACAGCTTTATTACCAGAGCCCCTTTCAAAGAGCAAGTCTGTCTGTCCAAACCTAAAGTGAAGTCTGGCTGTGGAAATGTTTTGATTTCCTGAATCACCGACAGCACGAACAAAGTTGGTTCACTCGCTCAGTCGCTACTTCAACACTTGTGCTCTGCCTGAGCTGCCGGGGATCATTCCCGCCATGTGCCCCCTGTTTTGTAGACACACCACCAGGTTCTCACATGACCACTGTGTCTACATTGCCCCATTTAGTTGGGACATCTGGCGGTGTGAGATGTAACAGTGTGCTGTGTACATGTGCTGTAACGGGAAGTTATGTACAGCCCACTGTGTCACATAAAAGTTAAACAGTCTGACACTATGTAAGAATTAACAGCCACAGTGGGGTACGGATTAAGCTGTATGGCCCATATGGGCGGCACGGTGGCACAGTGGTTAGCACTGCTGCTTCACAGCTGCAGGGTCCCAGGTTCGATTCCCGGCTTGGGTCACTGTCTGTGCAGAGTCTGCACGTTCTCCCCGTGTCTGCGTGGGTTTCCTCCGGGTGCTCCGGTTTCCTCCCACAAGTCCCGAAAGACGGGCTGTTAGGTGAATTGAACATTCTGAATTCTTCCTCTGTGTACCCGAACAGGTGCCGGACTGTGACGACTAGGGGCTTTTCACAGTAACATCATTGCAGTGTTAATGTAAGCCCACTTGTGACACTAATAAAGATTATTATTATTATCGCACCTCCTCAACGCCCTGTGATGATCTGCATAAGGCAAGTTTGTACATAATGTTATGTACGACCTCCAACCACTAGGTGGCATTGTAAACCCATCACGTGACCCTGTGATCTGGGAGTTGGGAGTAGGTCGTGTTGGAGGATAGAACATAGAACATAGAACATTACAGCGCAGTACAGGCCCTTCGGCCCTCAATGTTGCGCCGACCTGTGAAACCACTCTAAAGCCCATCTACACTATTCCCTTATCGTCCATATGTCTATCCAATGACCATTTGAATGCCCTTAGTGTTGGCGAGTCCACTACTGTTGCAGGCAGGGCATTCCACGCCCTTACTACTCTCTGAGTGAAGAACCTACCTCTGACATCTGTCTTATATCTATCTCCCCTCAATTTAAAGCTATGTCCCCTCGTGCTAGACATCACCATCCGAGGAAAAAGGCTCTCACTGTCCACCCTATCCAATCCTCTGATCAGAAAGTGCGCGGGCAGCTTCTGCGGGAAACTTGAAATTGCGATTGAAATATGTCACGGTGGTGAGATTGCAGCAAGTCAGCTCAGCATGTTGAATCTCTGGGATTTTGGTACGATGACAGAAGAGGCGCCGACGCCTTGAGTGTGGTGACGCAGCTGAATAGGAAATGTGCTCCCAGTGCGGGCGGCCATTTTGAGCGGCCGACCCGATCCTCCATTTTGTGTCCACGATGTGGCAAACGGCAATTGCCATGGCAATGCCCTGTTTATGGGAAAACATGTGACATCTGCAGTGGCAGGATTCATTTTACAACGCAATGATATTCCAGGAAAAGGTCTGGACAAACAGAGTATCAGTGCCATTGATGAGGTGTGCCGAGAGAACTAATTCTTTGTAGTCAGGGGCCGGGATTCTCCCTTCTGGGGACTAAGACCCCACGCCGGCGGGAGAACCGGTGTCAACCACTCCGGTGTCAACAGCCCCCGAAAGTGCACAATTCTCCGCATTTTCGGGTGGTAGGTGGACGGCGGAGGGGTTGGCGCTGTTCCAGCCGACGCCGACCTGACGGCGCGATCACGCGCATGCGCGGAACCGCCGGTGTAATTCTGCGCACACGCAGACTGGCTGGCGTATTTTCTCTTCTCCGCGCCGACCATGGCGGAGCCCGACAGGGGCCTGGCGCGGAAGAAAGAAGTGCCCTCACACAACAAGCACGCCCCCAGATCGGGGGGCCCCGATCGTGGGCCAGGCCACCGTGGGGGTGCCCCCCCCCCCTCCCTCGCCCGGGGACCACCAACGCATACTCACCTGCTAGGTCCCGCCGGCGCATGAGTTGAGTGATCCACCCAGCGGGACTGGCCAAAAATGGACGGCCACCTGGGGAGAATTGCCGGTGGGGGGGGGGGGGGGGGGGGGGGGCGCTGTCAACGGCCCCCGACCATCGTAGCGGGAATCCCGCCCCCACCCGAAAAACGGCCCCGGAGAATACTGCAGCCAGCGGCGGGGCGGAATTCGCGCCGCCTCCCGGGGATTCTCCGACCTGGCGGGGGGGGAGTCGGGGAATCCCGTCCATGATCTCCAGCGAAGACCAGGAATAACAAATAACAATGTATTTGTACCAATCTGCAGGAAGAGTGAATTGAAGGCAGATATTCATAACGATAAATGGACAGTGCCATTAAAGATAAATGACACAGTGATGACAGGCAAGTTCGACACTGGTGCTAGGGCCAACCTCATCAACCTGTCCGATATAACAAAAACTGCGAATTCAGCTTAAAATAGTTACCAGAACGGTATTGTTAACAGATTATAATGGTGATAAAATCTCCTCATTAGGAGCATATGAGCTTGATGTCAATGTCAAAAACAAAATGTACACATTGAAATTTTCTGTGGTAGCGGGCTGACAAAGTTCCATGATTGTGCGTGTGCGCTTCCGACCTTCACTGTGGAGACGGACCACAGGCCACTGGTCACCACCATAAAGAAAATCTTCGCGAGATGTCGCCGAGAATTCAGCGAAGTTGCAGTGGTCCGACTTCGAGTTGGTGTACACGCCGCGTAAACGTCTTATTGTAGCTGACATGCTTTCCAGAGCTACCGGCACTGAGGAACCACTCCCGCTGGATAAGGGCGTCCACGTAAACATAGTGACAGAGTCTCTGATCACAAGTCAAAGGTCATTAGAGAAGAAACTGCCAAGGACTCTGCTGCAGAAAGTGAGAAAATATCTCCAGGAAGGATGCCCCAAAGTGTCTACAACATTCAAACAGAATTAGGTGATGTGAATGGATTTCTGTTGCGGAATCAGCGGATTGTGGCTCCATAGGGCACTGCGGTCAATGATCCTGGTCAAGTTACATGAAGTGCACTTGGGGATGGAAAAGTGCAAGCGGAGAACCAGGCGGGCAGTCTAGTGGCCTGGGATATTGTGCCACTGGTGGAGAACTGTGAACCAGACCCGAGATTTCAGTGCAGGCGGAAGAAGGAAATGTTCTCCAGGTGGGCGAGACAGTCAGTGCCCCGTGTCAGAAGGTTGACATGGACTTTTTCCATTACCTTCTGGTCATAGACTGTTTCTCTAACCACCCGGAGATAGCGCAGTTGTCGAATTTGACGGCAAGATGTGTTATTAAGAACGTCAAAGAAATCTTTGTGCATTCCGGCTTTTCGGAGATGGTCATGGGCAATAATGGTCCCAGTTTTGACTGCTATGAGTGGGCAGAATTTGTGCGGCTGTATGGTTTCCGACATGTTAATTGCAGCCCACATTACCCCCAGTTGGATGGCAAGGCTGTAAAGAGAGTGCGTATTGTCAAACAGCTCCCAATGAAAGCACTGGATAGCCACTGAGACCTCGCGCTCCTCCGTTATAACTCGGCACCGTTGGTCAATGGACTCTCGCCTGCTAAAACGTTAGTGAACAGGCAACTGTGAATGGCTCGACCTCGTTTTCCTCATGAGCCCATGAACCACTCGTCAACAAGGAAGTGACCTCTCAGAAAAGGAGGCAGAAGGGGTTCCATGATAGGTCTGCCAAAGACCCCGACCTCTGCCGCCAGAAGACACGGTGAGAGGTGGAGACTCCAAAGGAAATGGATGATCTAAAGAGGCAAAGGTCCTGCGTCCAGCAGATTAAACTCATAATCTCTTTATTACCGAGGAAGGCGCTGTCCTGAGAAGGAATAGAAGGGCTTTGCTCAAAGTACGCCAACCGTTTGTAATACAACCACCAGAAGACGTATCCAACAGTCCTCAAACATCTGAAGAACAAACGGAACAGACACAAGAGGATGATACATTGACACACGAAGAACATCAAACTCAAGCAGCAGGCACAAAAGAAGATGCAGAACCTTTGCAATGTCAGCAGACACGGTAGCACAGTGGTTAGCACAATTGCTTCACAGCTCCAGGATCCCAGGTTCGATTCCGGCTTGGGTCACTGTTTGTGCGGAGTCTGCACGTCCTCCCCGTGTCTGCGTGGGTTTCCTCCGGGTGCTCCGGTTTCCTCCCACAGTCCAAAGATGTGCAGGTTAGGTGGATTGGCCATGATAAATTGCCCTTAGTGTCCAAAATTGCCCTTAGTGTTGGGTGGGGTTGCTGGGTTATGGGGATAGGGTGGAGGTGTTGACCTTGGATAGGGTGCTCTTTCAGAGCCGGTGCAGACTCGATGGGCCAAATGGCCTCCTTCTGCTCTGTAAATTCTATGAAATCTATGAAATCTATGACACTGAGAAGGTCGACAGGATAAGGCGTAAGCCAGAAAGACTGAACTTGTAACAGTCTGAAAAAGAAAAATATCCTGAACGTGTACATAGTTATGGATATAATGATGAAATGTAAAAAGTAATTTAATGCTGGAGACCCTGGGTGCTTACGGATAGGGCAGGATGGCACCCTGGCACTGTCACCCTGCCACCCTGCTGCCACCCTGCCACCCAGGCAGTGCCACTGCCTTGGCACTGTCACCCTGCTGCCCTGACACCCTGGCACTGTCACCCTGGCACTAGCACGCTGCTCACCAGCAGGAAGCCCCTCAAGGTGCAGCCGTGGTGGAGAGAATCTCCCCGAGTCCAAAGAAAACAGCCGAGTGTCGTTGGAAGTGGGGTGACAAACACATCATTGAAGGGACGTTAACCTCAGGCCCCGGAATCGCTCCCGCAATGTTCTCTCAGCTGCTTGTGAATGACCAAGGGAGGCCGGGATCTCATGTAAATCCAGGTTGAGGCTCCAGTTTCGACAGCAGCCAGAGAGTTTGCTAAGATCATCATGAATGTGCTTCAAATGGCTTGCATTTTGGTCCAGGTGGGGCAGGGTGTGACAGGGTGGACACGGTGGGACAGGGTGGACAGGGTGTGACAGGGTGGACACGGTGGGACACTGTGGGACAGGGTGGGACAGGGTGGGACAGGGTGGGACAGGTGGGACAGGGTGGACAGGGTGTGACAGGGTGGACAGGGTGTGACAGGGTGGGACACGGTGGGACAGGGTGGGACAGGGTGTGACAGGGTGGGACACGGTGGGACAGGGTGGACAGGGTGGGACACGGTGGGACAGGGTGGGACAGGGTGGGACAGGGTGGGACAGGTGGGACAGGGTGGGACACTGTGGGACAGGGTGGACACGGTGGGACCGGGTGGACAGGGTGTGACAGGGTGGACACGGTGGGACAGGGTGGACACGGTGGGACAGGGTGGACAGGGTGGGACACGGTGGGACAGGGTGGGACAGGGTGGGACAGGGTGGGACAGGGTGGACACGGTGGGACCGGGTGGACAGGGTGTGACAGGGTGGACACGGTGGGACAGGGTGGACACGGTGGGACAGGGTGGGACACGGTGGGACACGGTGGGACCGGGTGGACAGGGTGGGACAGGTGGGACAGGGTGGGACACGGTGGGACAGGGTGGGACAGGGTGGGACAGGGTGGACACGGTGGGACAGGGTGGGACAGGTGGGACAGGGTGGGACACTGTGGGACAGGGTGGACACGTGGGACACGGTGGGACAGGGTGGGACCGGGTGGACAGGGTGGGACAGGTGGGACAGGGTGGGACACGGTGGGACAGGGTGGGACAGGGTGGACACGGTGGGACACGGTGGGACAGGGTGGGACACGGTGGGACAGGGTGGGACAGGGTGGACACGGTGGGACACGGTGGGACAGGGTGGGACAGGGTGGACACGGTGGGACAGGGTGGGACAGGTGGGACAGGGTGGGACACTGTGGGACAGGGTGGACACGTGGGACACGGTGGGACAGGGTGGGACAGGGTGGACACGGTGGGACAGGGTGGGACAGGGTGGGACAGGTGGGACCGGGTGGACAGGGTGGGACAGGGTAGGACACTGTGGGACAGGGTGGGACACGGTGGGACCGGGTGGACAGGGTGGGACAGGGTGGGACACTGTGGGACAGGGTGGGACACTGTGGGACAGGGTGGGACACTGTGGGACAGGGTGGACACGGTGGGACAGGGTGGGACAGGGTGGGACACTGTGGGACAGGGTGGGACACGGTGGGACAGGGTGGGACACTGTGGGACAGGGTGGACACGGTGGGACACGGTGGGACAGGGTGGACACGGTGGGACAGGGTGGGACACGGTGGGACAGGGTGGACACGGTGGGACAGGGTGGGACAGGGTGGGACACTGTGGGACAGGGTGGGACACGGTGGGACAGGGTGGACACGGTGGGACACGGTGGGACACGGTGGGACAGGGTGGGACACGGTGGGACAGGGTGGGACAGGGTGGTACAGGGTGGGACACTGTGGGACAGGGTGGGACACGGTGGGACACGGTGGGACAGGGTGGACACGGTGGGACAGGGTGGACACGGTGGGACAGGGTGGGACAGGGTGGGACAGGGTGGGACAGGGTGGGACATGTGGGACACGGTGGGACAGGGTGGGACAGGGTGGGACACGGTGGGACAGGGTGGGACATGTGGGACACGGTGGGACAGGGTGGGACAGGGTGGGACACGGTGGGACACGGTGGGACAGGGTGGGACACGGTGGACACGGTGGGACAGGGTGGGACAGGGTGGGACAGGGTGGGACACTGTGGGACAGGGTGGGACACGGTGGGACAGGGTGGGACATGTGGGACACGGTGGGACAGGGTGGGACACGGTGGGACCGGGTGGGACAGGGTGGGACACTGTGGGACCGGGTGGACAGGGTGGGACAGGGTGGGACACGGTGGGACAGGGTGGACACGGTGGGACAGGGTGGGACAGGGTGGGACACGGTGGGACAGGGTGGGACATGTGGGACACGGTGGGACAGGGTGGGACACTGTGGGACACGGTGGGACAGGGTGGGACAGGGTGGGACACTGTGGGACAGGGTGGGACACGGTGGGACAGGGTGGGACATGTGGGACACGGTGGGACAGGGTGGGACACGGTGGGACACGGTGGGACATGTGGGACACGGTGGGACAGGGTGGGACACGGTGGGACCGGGTGGACAGGGTGGGACAGGGTGGGACACTGTGGGACCGGGTGGGACAGGGTGGGACACTGTGGGACCGGGTGGACAGGGTGGGACAGGGTGGGACACTGTGGGACCGGGTGGGACAGGGTGGGACACTGTGGGACACGGTGGGACAGGGTGGGACAGGGTGGGACAGGTGGGACAGGGTGGGACTGGGTGGGACAGGTGGGACACGGTGGGACAGGTGGGACACGGTGGGACAGGTGGGACAGGGTGGGACACTGTGGGACAGGTGGGACAGGTGGGACAGGGTGGGACACTGTGGGACAGGTGGGACAGGGTGGGACAGGGTGGGACAGGGTGGGACACGGTGGGACAGGGTGGGACTGGGTGGGACAGGTGGGACAGGGTGTGACACTGTGGGACAGGGTGGTTCAGGGTGGGACACGGTGGGGTCCACACTGAACCTTGAGGTCGGGGTCGGCCTATTCACTGCCTTGTCCATCTGCTGGTTTTGGGCCCCAAATGGACTCAGAAACGTCTCTTTGGAAGAAACGATGATATCAGCAACTCAAGGTGGTCGGACCCCAGAAAGTTTGACCAGGTGACCTTTGTGCCACACATGGTGTCGGCTGCAGTGAGATTTGTGGGCAGCACGGTAGCATTGTGGATAGCACAATTGCTTCACAGCTCCAGGGTCCCAGGTTCGATTCCGGCTTGGGTCACTGTCTGTGCGGAGTCTGCACGTCCTCCCCGTGTCTGCGTGGGTTTCCTCCGGGTGCTCCGGTTTCCTCCCACAGTCCAAAGATGTGCAGGTTAGGTGGATTGGCCAGGATAAATTGTCCTTAGTGTCCAAAATTGCCCTTAGTGTTGGGTGGGGTTACTGGGTTATGGGGATAGGATGGAGGTGTTGACCTTGGGTAGGGTGCTCTTTCCAAGAGCCGGTGCAGACTCGATGGGCCGAATGGCCTCCTTCTGCACTGTACATTCTGTGATTCTATGAAGATCGAGGAAGATGACTCCAAATTTCAGGCTCTTTTAATCGTAATCGACGATCGGGCGGAAAATCCTTTCTGCCGATAGAACCGGGGGCGGAGCCTGTTTTCCGATACTCCACCCCCTCCAAAATGGCGTCACCGAGGAACAGGCCGCACGCCACTGGGACGGCTTCAGGACGTTACTCGAAGGCCCCTCCCCCCCGATGCTCCGCCCCCGGAGGGCCGGGTTCACGGCCGCGAGGGGCTCGCGTGGTCTCAGTGGTCGGTGTGGTGTTGGGTGCTCTGGTGCACAGATGAGCCAACACAGTTATATGTGGTACAACTCTATTTTATTTTAACTCTTATAATACAGTTCGTTCTGGATACTCTGCACGTGCTGTCTCCCTGAGTGTGTCGTGTAGCAGGTCTGTCCTGGTCCTCCTCTCCAGCTAATACTGACCACTAGGTGTCGTGTTTGTGGTTTTATATCTTTCTGTGATTGGTTGTGGTGGTGTGTGCTCTGATTTGTCTGTTGGTGTGTCTATCATGATGTGTGTGTTTGAATATCATGACATCCCCCCTTTTTACAAAGATATGTGCCTACGTGGTTATAAATATAATCGTGTCATGAGTGCATCTAAGAGTGTGTGCGTGTGTTGTGTACAGCGTGTGTATATGACGTAACTATTTACATGGGGCGATGTCGGGTGCGTCACACTAACAAGGTTGTACCATAACAAAACATGAATGCGAGAAAAAAAAAACTTGAACAGTGGTCCGGTCAGACGATATCTGGAACAATAAACAACAACAGGTTATAATACAGAAGTGTTTAACTTTTTGAACGTATGAACAGCGTTATAAGTCCAGTCTAATGGGTGACCGCCTCAAGAATAGGCTGGTCCTCAAGCCGGTTCAGCTGTTGAGATTTGGGGTCACACTGGTTCACCTTGGACTGTTGGAGGTGATGCTGTTGCCGAAGTCTCTACTTTTCCATTTGTTGTACTTCGTGCAGTGCTTGGTTTTTCATTCGTGCAAATATAACATTCAACATCTTTGTTAGTGTTGCCTTGGCTGTGGTTTGGTTCTGGTGGCGATGGAAGGGGCATGATCCGTGGCATCTCCACAAAGTCATCCTTGGGAACCAGTGGAGGATCCGGCGTGTGCGTACGGTTCAGTTGCGAGCGTGGAAGGCGGCGCGAAGCTCGCTGATTGCGCCTACGCACCAATCCATCCGCCCTGCATGCCAGGAACAAGGTGGAGTCTCTTTTCTTTTTATGTTTGTGGTGGACGGCATCTTGTAGCCGATGGGTCATTGCCATTGAAGAAGCACCATCACTAATATCATGCAAGGCGATGACTGTGCCAGATGTGGAAGTTGGCCGAGACCGTGCACGCTGGTTCCGGCCACCTGCTGTGCCGGAAGGGCGACTCCGCAGAGAAACGTCGAAGCATGTCGCCTTGGAGAGAGAATTGTTGCTCGCATCAACGTCTGGCGATGGCGCGAATTGGTGTGTCCATCTTGGACCGCCGGTGCTGGTTGCCACTGCCGACCCAGTGGGACTGCCACGCGATCCATTCCCTGTCGCCGTGGCATCCGCCGTCACCCTGAGCGTGCCATCACCGAGGCCGCGACACCGCCCATCCGGAGCAAGGTCTGGCGTGCGCGAATCAGAGTCGGCGCTTGGCTGCTCCCCATCTGGAGTCCGGTCTGCCTTCCGTCGATGCTCCCCGTCCGGAGTCCCAACAGGTTCACTGGAGGCAGCCGAGATTCCCTGAAGCTGCACTTCTGGAGTCGGAACATGCAGGAATGCACCAACCAGTGGAGAGGCTCGAGCCATTGAGGGTGGAAGCGGTGCGCCGCCACCGCAGTCGTCAGTGGTCCCACCGTGATCGTCGAGTGCCTCGGTACGCACTAGGCGAGGTCTGTCACCTTGCACCTTTTGCATGGGAAGTGGGATGCTGTCGTCACTCGTCTCACATCCCGTGGCTAGATCCTCATTAGCAGCTTGCTGTTCACTAGGGTTGGGTAAATTGTCCGAGTTTTCATCTGGTGGTGCACACCATGTCGGTGGACTGTCATTCTCTTGCCGTTGTCCTTCATTTGGGCTTTTCTTCTTTGGAATTTTAAATCGTCCCCCAGACATTGCAGAACCTTGTTTATTACCCCCAAATTCTCCCATATGTATGGTCTCGAATATAGGATCCAATGTTTCTATCGACATTGTACTATTTTCCAAAGAACATTCCGTTTCACTTTTCTTCTCAGGTACCTCATATGTATCTTTGTCTAATGTACATGCCTTCATGGTCTCTGGGTCTGATTTTGCTGGGACTGGCATGGTCACAGTCTCTCTTTTACTGTTCCCAATTGCCCACATTATACTCCCCATACATAACTGCTTAATCACTGGGGTTAGTGTTGTACAATAGATAATCGGGTCGACCTTATCTGCATCTTCACCATTAGTGGAAAGCACACTTGGTTCACTTGAAACTGCTGCGGGTTTTAAATTCGTTATCTGGCTACTCGATGACGGTGTCCTCAGGATTCTTGCTCCAATGTTCTGCTCATTTATCAGTGGAGTGTGTATAGGTTCAATGCAATTAATGTTCCCCTCAAGGTTTGAAGAGTCATTACTGACTAACTGCTGGTCTCCGAAGTTGGGACTTTGCGGCGTTGTGTTGAAGGGAGACATTTGTCCCTGCTGTAGATATGATTCAGGTTGTGTTATTTCCATTACCTGAGGATCAATGTCTTGTCCATTTTTTCGATCCGTACTAAAACACTGGCAATTCTCAGTCTGCTCCTTGCAAGTTAAACATTCAATTAATTTCTTTAGCAAATCCTCAGCATCCTTCTGTGACCGTGCAGCATTATTAATCTCTGTTCAGCTATAATGATCCTGAAGGTCAGCGCATAAACCTTTTTTCTTCGGGCTAGGAAGAGGCGATTCCTTTGGCTTGTCTTCAGTTGGGCTTGAACAGTCTTCAGCGCTGTGCCCTTCATTGTAGCATGAGAGACCGTCATGGTCATGCTGCTGTGTAGTGGAGCATGGTAGGCTGTTATAGCCTTCTTGCTGTTCACGTAAGCATGGCAGACTTGCATCGTCTGCCGCTGGTTGGTCAGGAGAGGTTGCTAGACCCTCATGGTCTTGTTCCTGCAAGGACCGCACATTGGAGTCTTGCGTTGCTTCTATCGTGGAGGCTGTCCACGAGCTCTCTGTGGAGGCTTGTGACACTGGAGTCACTTCTTGTTCGTGCAAGGACTGCGCTCTGGAGTCTTGCGTTGCTTCTATCGTGGAGGCTGTCCACGAGCTCTCTGTGGAGGCTTGTGACTCTGGAGTCACTTCTTGTTCATGCAAGGACTGCGCTCTGGAGTCTTGCGTTGCTTATCCTAGGATTCTCTGGGAGGCCAGGGAAGAGATTGCTGGACCTTTGGCTTTGATTTTTATGTCATCATTGGCTACAGGAATAGTGCCAGAGGACTGGAGGACAGCAAATGTGGTCCCTTTGTTCAAAAAGGGGAGCAGAGACAACCCCGGCAACTATAGACCGGTGAGCCTCATGTCTGTAGTGGGTAAAGTCTTGGAGGGGATTGTACACTGTTTAAAAAAGGAGGGGATTATAAGAGACAAGATTTATAATCATCTAGATAGGAATAATATGATCAGGGATAGTCAGCATGGCTTTGTGAAGGGTAGGTCATGCCTCACAAACCTTATTGAGTTCTTTGAGAAGGTGACTGAACAGGTAGACGAGGGTAGAGCAGTTGATGTGGTGTATATGGATTTCAGCAAAGCGTTTGATAAGGTTCCCCACGGTAGGCTATTGCAAAAAATACGGAGGCTGGGGATTGAGGGTGATTTAGTGATGTGGATCAGAAATTGGCTAGCTGAAAGAAGACAGACGGTGGTGGTTAATGGGAAATGTTCAGAATGGAGTACAGTCACAAGTGGAGTACCACAAGGATCTGTTCTGGGGCTGTTGCTGTTTGTCATTTTTATCAATGACCTAGAGGAAGGCGCTGAAGGGTGGGTGAGTAAATTTGCAGACGATACTAAAGTCGGTGGTGTTGTCGATAGTGTGGAGGGATGTAGCAGGTTACAGAGGGATATAGATAAGCTGCAGAGCTGGGCTGAGAGGTGGCAAATGGAGTTTAATGTAGAGAAGTGTGAGGTGATTCACTTTGGAAGGAATAACAGGAATGCGGAATATTTCGCTAATGGTAAAGTTCTTGAAAGTGTGGATGAGCAGAGGGATCTAGGTGTCCATGTACATAGATCCCTGAAAGTTGCCACCCAGGTTGATAGGGTTGTGAAGAAGGCCTATGGAGTGTTGGCCTTTATTGGTAGAGGGATTGAGTTCCGGAGTCGGGAGGTCATGTTGCAGCTGTACAGAACTCTGGTACGGCCGCATTTGGAGTATTGCGTACAGTTCTGGTCACCGCATTATAGGAAGGACGTGGAGGCTTTGGAGCGGGTGCAGAGGAGATTTACCGGGATGTTGCCTGGTATGGAGGGAAAATCTTATGAGGAAAGGCTGATGGACTTGAGGTTGTTTTCGTTGGAGAGAAGAAGGTTAAGAGGAGACTTAATAGAGGCATACAAAATGATCAGGGGGTTGGATAGGGTGGACAGTGAGAGCCTTCTCCCGCGGGTGGATATGGCTGGCACGAGGGGACATAACTTTAAACTGAGGGGTAATAGATATAGGACAGAGGTCAGAGGTAGGTTCTTTACGCAAAGAGTAGTGAGGCCGTGGAATGCCCTACCTGCTACAGTAGTGAACTCTCCAACATTGAGGGCATTTAAAAGTTTATTGGATAAACATATGGATGAAAATGGCATAGTGTAGGTTAGATGGCTTTTGTTTCGGTGCAACATCGTGGGCCGAAGGGCCTGTACTGCGCTGTATTGTTCTATGTTCTATGTTCTATGTTCTATCGTGGAGGCTGTCCACGAGCTCTCTGTGGAGGCTTGTGACTCTGGAGTCACTTCTTGTTCATGCAAGGACTGCGCTCTGGAGTCTTGCGTTGCTTCTATCGTGGAGGCTGTCCACGAGCTCTCTGTGGAGGCTTGTGACACTGGAGTCACTTGTTCGTGCAAGGACTGCGCTCTGGAGTCTTGCGTTTCTGCAATTGTGGCGTCTGTCCACGAGCTTGCTGTGGAGGCTTGTGACACTGGAGTCACTTCTGGTTCATGCGAGGACTGCGCTCTGGAGTCTTGCATGTCTTCTTTCATAGAGTCGGGAACGCTGAGCGGGACGTGGACCACGCTCTGTGTGGCAGCAGGGCGCTCTCCGTGTGCTTGCAGCGCTTCCTGTCTGTTAATGTCAGGCTGCAGCATCATCCGGTACTGATAAGTTGGGACGTCATATCTGCTGGATTGAAGATCCTCAAATCCAAAAAATGAATCCGCATCTGCGTCGGATTCAATGTGGGGGCCGCCAATGTGCAACACGAAAGGTTCGCCCGAGTCAAAGTCGTATAGGACCACGGAGCTATCATTGGGCTCGCGAGGTCCGGAAACACTGTAAAGATCGTCCTCGAAGTATTCGAGGTCGGAATCATCGGCTTGTGCGTAGGTAACTGCTTGTCGGAGGGTTCTTCGGAGGTCAAATTCATCTCCTGGGTCAATTTGCGACAATGTGCTGTCATTCCAGGTGAGGGAAGGTTGTTTTACAGCTTTAACAGATTTTTGTTTTTTTGATTTGGGACGTTTCCCCTTTAAATTGGATTTGGGACGTTTCCCCTTTAAATTGGTGCAGTCTGGGGCCTCTGACATCCTGACGCTCGGTATGTAGCACGTAGGAAGCGACTGCGCATGCTCAGATCGCTGTTCCTTTACCGATGGCCGTTTTCTTGACTGCGCATGCGCAGCATCTCGCGCATGCGCAAACAAAACTTCCGGTTCTGCGCACTGCTCGCGCAACTGTGCTAGCGTTATACCTTTAGCAAGATGGCCACCGACCTCGACCCAGCCCTCTCTCAGGCCCGGGATTTCGGCCTCTGGGAATTCGGGCTCCGGGATCCCGGCCACGAGGTGAGTGCTGCAGCTTTTCTTACCTTTACTTGCCGATTGGATTGTGTTTTCTTCACAGTACTTGGCGAATTTGTCCAGGACTGCCTGGTAATCGTACCTTTGCTGCCTCCTGAAGAACCTGAACCTTGTGAATATTTCTCTTGCCCTTGCACCGGCGATGGTGAGGAGAAATTCAATTTTTTCGCTATCATCCAGGTCTTGGAGTTCAGCTGCCACCAGGAACAATTCGAACACTTGCCGGAATCGCCGCCAGTTTTCGCGGAGATCGCCGTGGCAATGGAGCGGCTGCGGAACCGGGAGCTCTATCATTTTGCCTGGGCACTGCTGGTTGCCTGTGTACACTGAGGTATGCCGGCAGGTATCGATCCACTCCTGTACCATGTGGTGTTGGGTGCTCTGGTGCACAGATGAGCCAACACAGTTGTATGTGGTACAACTCTATTTTATTATAACTCTTATAATACAGTTCGTTCTGGATACTCTGCACGTGCTGTCTCCCTGAGTGTGTCGTGTAGCAGGTCTGTCCTGGTCCTCCTCTCCAGCTAATACTGACCACCGGGGGTCGTGTCTGTGCTTTTATATCTTTCTGTCATTGGTTGTGGTGTTGTGTGTTCTGATTTGTCTGTTGGTGTGTCTATCATGATGTGTGTGTTTGAATATCATGACAGTCGGTAACCCGGTGTGGCGGCTGTGGGCTGTGTCCAGCGCTGCCAACAAGCGGGCGGGAGGCTCTTCCCCAAGCGCTGGGAGACTGGTGGGGGGTGGCCCGGGGGTGGCCCGGGGGTGGCGAGGCCACTATCTGGCAGGGCGGGTCCGCACGTGGCCGGCGCCATCGCTGCAGGTCGTCGCCGTGCGCGGCCTCAGACCCGGCAATTCTCCAGCCGGTTATACCGGGAAGGACATGCTAACCCCTCGCTGGTCGCAGGGCCGGTGCTGGGGCCGCGCCGATGTTTCCCACATCATTTTTCCCAAATGATCCTCCAGACATTGCCCCAAAATGGGAGAATCCAGTCCCTGGTCTTCTGTCCTGCACTGCTCCCAGAATCCAGCTTGGCCGATGGATAGTCTCTCCTCCGCAAAGGTGATCTTCTCTGGCAGCTGATAACACGGGGGGAGAGGAGACATTGCTCTGGAACCGGAAGCTTCTTTCGTGTCCCTGCCAGGCTTGGGGGTCGCAATGATTATAACCTTCCGCCAAATCGTGGGCACTGGCTTCTCCTGGGTGATTCTGGTCAGGAATACAGAGAACCGTTTTGTCGCCACAAAGCCACGGTGCTTGAGGAATTCAGTGTAGATGTGGGTGTAACCTGCAGCTTTGCCAGGTTTCAGGTTAATAATAATCTTTATTGTCACAAGTGGGCTTACATTAACACTGCAATGAAGTTACTGAGAGAAGCCCCTAGTCACCACATTCCGGCGCCTGTTCGGGTACACAGAGGGAGAATTCAGAATGTCCAATTCACCAGTCCAGGTTGCTGATTGAATGGTAATTATTGGTGGTCTGGCCCTGCCCAGCTGAGCTAGTTTCCAGTTTCCATCTGTCACAGCCTGGTGGCCTCAAGGCACAAAGGTGCCAATCACCAACACCATTAACATCAACCGTTCTCCAGACCCACCTTCAACCTGATTCCCCCCCCCCCCCAGCCCCCACCCCTCTGGATCCCCCCCCACCCCCCGCCCCTCTGGATCCCCCCCCCCCCCCCGACCCCCACCCCTCTGGATCCCCCCCCCCCCGACCCCCACCCCTCTGGATCCCCCCCCCCGACCCCCACCCCTCTGGATCCCCCCACCCCCCCGCCCCTCTGGATCCCCCCCCGCCACCCCGCATGCCGCCCCCCCCCGCCCCTCTGGATCCCCCCCCCGCGTGTCCCCCCCGCCCCTCTGGATTCCCACCCCCACCCCCCGCCCATCTGGATCCCCCCACCCCCCGCGTGTCCCCCCCCTCGCCCCCCACCCCTCTCCCAGACACACCTTCAACCTGATTCCCTCCCCCCGACCCCCACTCCTCTGGGTCCCCCCCAACCCCCCGCCCCTCTGGATCCCCCCCACCCCCCTGCCCCTCTGGATCCCCCCCGCCCCTCTGGGATCCACCCCCGCGTGTCGTCCCCCCCCCGCCCCTCTGGATCCCCCCTCCCCCCCTGCGTGTCCCCCCCGCCCCTCTGGATTCCCACCCCCACCCCCCGCCCATCTGGATCTCCCCCCACCCCCCGCGTGTCCCCCCCCTCGCCCCCCACCCCTCTGGACCCCCCCCCCCCCCCCCCCCCCCCGTGGAACAGGGAAGGTTTTGATCAACATGTGGATCTGAGCCTGGATGATCTCAATCCCATGTGTCCACAGTTATCACCACTATTCATATTGTTTATCGTAAAGTCCTTCACAATGCTCCAGAACATTGAGAGCTGGAAGCAGTTAGAAATGTATATTAATGTAGTGTTTGTGTATTACAGACAGTGAAACACCCTGTCAATGCACACTGACTGCTGGACAACATAAGGATTACACAAGTACCCTGCACAAGGCCAGTCAGCAACTCCCTCACTGTGAGTACCAGCTCTCACTCTAACTACTCACACCTTTCTCCTGTCATCTTCCTTTCGTTTGTTAGAACAGGGCTGCAATTTGGGAGTCGGGGCTGGAGGTTGGGGGCTGGAGGTTGGGGGCTGGAGGTTGGAGGTTGGGGGTTGGGGGTTGGAGGTTGGAGGTTGGGGGTTGGAGGTTGGGGGTTGGAGGTTGGGGGTTGGAGGTTGGAGGTTGGAGGTTGGAGGTTGGGGGTTGAAGGTTGGAGGTTGGAGGTTGGGGGTTGGAGGTTGGGGGTTGGAGGTTGGGGGTTGGAGGTTGGGGGTTGGGGGTTGAAGGTTGGAGGTTGGAGGTTGGGGGTTGGAGGTTGGGGGTTGGAGGTTGGGGGTTGGAGGTTGGAGGTTGGAGGTTGGAGGTTGGAGGTTGGGGGTTGGAGGTTGGGGGTTGGAGGTTGGGGGTTGGAGGTTGGAGGTTGGAGGTTGGGGTTTGGAGGTTGGGGGTTGGAGGTTGGGGGTTGGTGGTTGGAGGTTGGGGGTTGGAGGTTGGAGGTTGGGGGTTGGAGGTTGGGGGTTGGGGGTTGGAGGTTGGGGGTTGAAGGTTGGGGGTCGGAGGACGTGCGAGCTAGGAGGACACCGCATGCCACATCAACGGCCTCAGGCCATTGCCTGATGCCCGCCGCGCGATGCTCCGTCCCCGACCAGCCGAGTTCTCGACGGCGTGGGACACGTGTGGGGTCACCCATTGGGAACTCGGAGTAGCAGCTGCGGACTCCGTGCAGCACCGCCACCGCGAGCAGGGAGGGCTTTATTCGGGGCTGGGAGCACTGTGGTGGGGCAGTCCGGGGCGCGCCAGCCGGCTGAGCTGTGTTTACGGTCTGGGTTCGGGGGTTGCGTCCACCCTGGAGCACAGCGCGGCCATGCACCCGGCAATGCTCCGGGCTGGATTGGCAGCGAGAGCCCGGTGCTACAAGCTGCCTGGCCGCTAGCCCCCCCGGAACAGGCAATTAGTCACCGTTTTGTGCCAGTTTCCTGGTGTCAAACACCAGCGTTTTCACGCCGGTGTGGGGACCTCGTCTCCAGAACGGTGAACCCAGCCCCCGGTATCGGAACAAACCCAGCTTTGTGAGAAATGGAACTGTTCTTCGCATCGATCGAGATAAATCTGTAAAACCTGATGGACATTCGAGATATGCAACTGACCAAAGCCTGAAT